>NC_091203.1:1887958-2092958 GCF_040958095.1 Procambarus clarkii
AATGATGTACTAGTTGTGGTGTGGTAGTAGTGGTGTACTAATGATGGTGTAGTAGTAGTTGTGTACTAGTTGTTGTGTGGTAGTAGTGGTGTACTATTTGTGGAGTGGTAGTAATTGTGTACTAGTTGTGGAGTGGTAGTAGTGGTGTACTAGTGGTGATGTGGTAGTAGTGGTGTACTAGTTGTGGGTGGTAGTAGTGGTGTACTAGTTGTGGAGTGGTAGTAGTGGTGTACTAGTTGTAGTGTGGTAGTAGTGGTGTACTAGTTCTGGTGTGGTAGTAGTTGTGTACTAGTTCTGGTGAGCTAATAGTGGTGTACTACTTGTGATGTACTAGTTGTGGTGTTGTAGTAGTGGTGTACTAGTTGTGGTGATGTAGTAGTGGTGTACTAGTTGTGGTATGGTTGTAGTGGTGTACTAGTTCTGGTGTACTAGTTGTGGTGTACTACTTATGGTGTGATAGTAGTGGTTTACTAGTTGTAGTGTGGTAGTTGTGGTGTGGTAGTAGTGGTATACTAGTTATGGTGTACTAGTTGTGGTGATGTAGTAGTGGTGTACTAGTTGTGTTATGGTTGTAGTGGTGTACTAGTTCTGGTGTACTTGTTGTGGTGTACTACTTATGGTGTGGTAGTAGTGGTTTACTAGTTGTAGTGTGGTAGTTGTGGTGTGGTAGTAGTGGTATACTAGTTATGGTGTGGTAGTTGTGTGGTAGTAGTGGTGTACTAGTTGTGGAGTGGTAGTAGTGGTGTACTAGTTGTGGAGTGGTAGTAGTGGTGTACTAGTGGTGATGTGGTAGTAGTGGTGTACTAGTTGTGGTGTGGTAGTAGTGGTGTACTAGTTGTGGAATGGTAGTAGTTGTGTACTAGTTGTGGAGTGGTAGTAGTTGTGTACTAGTTGTGGAGTGGTTTTAGTGATTTACTAGTGGTTATTTGGTAGTAGTGGTATACTAATAGTGTTGTAGTAGTGGTGGTGAACTAGTTGTGGTGTACTAGTTGCGGTATGGTAGTAGTGTTGTACTAGTTATGGTGTGGTAGTAGTGGTGTACTAGTTGTAGTGTGGTAGTTGTGGTGTACTAGTTCTGGTGTGGTAGTAGTGGCGTATTATTTGTGGTGTGGTAGTTGTTATGTACTAGTTGTAGTGTTGTAGTAGTGGTGTACTGTTTGTGGTGTTGTAGTAGTGGTGCATTAGTTGTGGTGTGGTAGTAGTGGTTTACTAGTTGTGGTGTACTAGTTGTGGTGTACTAGTTATGGTGTGGTAGTAATGGTGTACTTGTTGTAGTGTGGTACTAGAGGTGTACTAGTGATGGTATGTTAGTAGTGGTGTACTAGTAGTGGTGTGGTAGTAGTGGTGTACTAGTGGTGGTGTGGTAGTAGTGGTGTACAAGTGGTGGTGAGGTAGTAAGTTTGTACTAGTTGTGGTGTGTTAATAGTGGTGGACTAGTTGTGGTGTGGTAATAGTGGTGTACTAGTTGTGGTGTGGTTGTAGTGGTGTACTAGTTGTTATGTACTAGTTGTGGTGTTGTAGTAGTGGTGTATGTTACGAACCTTACCTCTTGTGGAGGTTGGTTTCGGTTGTAAAATGTTGGTGGACACAGGGAGAGTGTATATTAGTATAAATCCCCAGCTGAGTTCAGAGTGGCCGCGAGTCACCATTATTACTCCGCCCAGTAAAGTAGTGCCTTCTCAGCTGGAGATCATCAGAAATAAAGTGAACTTGAATAGCTTTACTATGTAAGGGAAAAATGGACTCTATGCATGGGGGGAATATAATAAATAAAATCATTAATGTGTTTGATAGTATATGTAAAGAGTAGAGTATTAAGGGGCGATGAGGCAAGAGAGGTGGACGCCATCTTGACTGAAGGGAGAGGTGTATCGCTGCCGACCATTCCTGCTATTTGAGGGTATTTCTCCGGCCGTTCAGTCAGATAAGCCTATCCTTGTCTATATCCAGGGTTGCAAGATTGGGTAGAGTAATATTGCAGAAGTTGGAGAGGTTTTATAAGAATCCAGGTTTCCTAGAGGCAAAAATATATGTGTCGTTGGATGGTAGCGGTTTGTGGCTGGGTGCATGACACCAGGAATGGGACAGTGAGTCGTGGGGTGGTCAGAGCCACTTGAGTTATAATACATAGTGATCTTATGTTGTAAGGAAAACGCCTTGTTAAATGTAATCCTGTGACTTGTACGTATAAATTTGTGACGTGTACTAGGCTGTTTCCCTTACCCCTCATACTCCCTAGACAACCTGGTAAGGACCACCACAACCAAATTCTCACTAGCTCTCTATGACAACAAAAACGTATCACGGCTGATAACATCAGTAACACACCCCCGTGATAGAATTGGGTAGCCTGTCCGAGAGCACCTTACATATTGAGCAGCCTGATCGAAAGCCTAATAAAGTGGATAACCTGTAGATGTAACCTGATATAAAAATTGTGTAGCTTATTTTTTTTTACTTTAACTTGTGTAGAAAATTAGAATATTTTTAATATTGGTATAATATGAATATGTACTTCATAACTTATTTATGTACATTTTATTAATCTTCATGAAAAGTGTTTTAAGAATTTTTTGTGCATGTTTTTGAGTGCAAAAAAATTACCAGTTGACAGGGTAGTCAAGTAAACTAAGCACTGTCCTTATGAGTTTTCAAAACAAATTCTTAGCCTAAAAAGAGAAAGGTGGGTGCAGAATTATAAAGTGTGTTGGAGTCTGCTGTATCTTAGCACACTAAAAAATGGATTTGGTAGCCCAACAAATTGTCGACAATCCTAGTGTTGAGGGTTTGAAAGCGGCAAAAAAGTCTATCCTCGTGGCTGTTGGCAAGCACTATGGACTATTATTGCACATGGGAATGGTGAAGACGGAACTGCTAAGAGAATAATGATACACTGGGTAGATGAGCAAATTCTCCCACAGGAAATATTAGACCAGTCCCCGTCCACCAGTGGTGCAAATGTTGTAACTACAGGAAAGGTAGAGACTCAGATGCAGTGGCAGGCAGAATTGGAACTAAAGAAGTTGCAGTTAAAGGCAGAGCAAGCTCAGAAGAAGATAGAGGCAGAGCAAGCTCAAGAACTAGCTATGAAGAGGTTAGAAGTGAAGCTAGCTCAGAAAAAGATAGAGTTACAGATTAGGCTAGGAGATTTGGGAATTAAATCAGAAAATACCGGTGTTGACGATTTAGGAACAACTGGGCAGTTAAAGATTCACAAAAATGTCAAGTTTCCTCTATTCTGTGAGTCTGACCCAGACCAATTCTTCATACATTTTGAAAAGTTGGCACAGAGTATGGAGTGGCCTGAAACACAATGGGTATCTCTTCTTCAAGGTCAGTTGGTGGGAAAGACACAGAAGATATTTGCAGCTATGCCTTTGAGTAACTGTTTTGACTATGATAAGGTAAAAGCAGCCATCCTTACTGCTTATCAACTTGTTCCTGAGGCTTATAGGCAGAAGTTTAGACAACTGAGACGAGACCCAAGTCAAACCTTGGTAGAATTTGCACAAGAGAAATATCACATGTTTAATAAATGGTTAGATGCAGAAAAAATTAGGGATCTGGACTCTCTTAAAAATTTACCCCTAGTAGAAGAATTTTTATCTTGCATGCCTTCTAATGTGGCTTTGTATTTGGCAGAGAAATTACCCAGAGATATCTATGAGTTGGCTAAATTAGCAGATGAATATGAGTTGATGCATAAAGTAACTTTTAAAAATAAAATTCAATCAAATAGACAAGGATCTGGTCGAGCAGTAAACTCCTCAGTCAGATTTGGGTCCCACATGTACCCAACAGCAGGTCAAGGGAACACTTTTTCAAAGGTGCCAGGTGGTAAAGAGAGTAATATGAAACCCAAAGAGGATCACACTGTAACGGGGGTGGGGGAAATAGCTCTATCTTGTCCATTATTCCACCCCCCAGTTAACTAACGAGGCCGGGGGAAACAGCTCTCTCTAGTCCGTTATCCCGTCCTCAGTTAGCTAACTATTCTAGAGCACCCTCCAGAGTTCCTAAGGCAACCTCTCTCGTTCAACACCTTGTAACCTAGGTGATTTGACTACCTAGGTGCTAAGACTACAAGGCGCCGTAACTTGATCAGTTACCCGAAACTCTAGAGAGAACTCTAGAATACATGTCACTGCCACAAACGTATAAGAGAAAACGAAAGGAAAGAAATGAATAGTGAAGTAATTAGTGAGGGTTTGGGGTGAAACAGGAGAGAGGTGGCCATTTAAAGGCCAGTTAAAAGACAGTTAAAGGCCATTTAAATAATAAATTCAATTATATTTCACATACTAAGTATCAAAAATTTAAGCAATGTTCAAGATATATATATGTAAAGTGAGTCATCCTCCAAGAATCTGAGAACACTACAACTGACTGTCCCTGATCATCACACAACACTTGTAAAACACGACCAAGTCACCTTACTGCTCAACTCACCAAGTGTCTCGGCCTATAGCTGGATAGAGGGGGGGGGGGTCTGTAGCTTGACAGAGACTGTCTCGCCCTGCCGGCCTACAGCCTCCCTGCTAGGGACGTCTTCTCTGCTCTGCTGGCTCGTCTGCTGTTTTTCTCTTAATGCTTAATGCTGTCGAATCGATAGCTCTCCGAGTATTTATTGGGGAACCTAGTAGCTAACTCCGCCCACAAGTAGATAGCTTCCGGCTTTCTACCAAGCCACTCCTTAAACGTCGGCATGTTTGAAGGCTACCAGGCTCCAATTATAAGATTAGCGGAAGCCAGGTGAAATTCTCATGATCTGACCTCAGGTCACTTGGGGTCATTAACGGTTAGAGGTGTGAGATCTCCGGCCGACAACTTGGCGCCTTCTCCAATTCCTGTCTCTGACTCATATTTTATATATATTTTAAATAAACTAAACCAAACACTTTTACAGTGTTACAACACTAGTAATAAGCCTCACCCAGAGTTGAAACAGTGTTCCTACTGCCATAGGAAGGGTCATGTTGTTAAGAGTTGTTGGTTTCTCCACCCAGAAAAGAGGCCTATGGCACTCACAATGTGTGATGGGAGGAAAACCAAAGGTGTAACAAAAATAATGGGGAGAAAAGCACTTGCTATAAATCATTTTGGAGAGTTTATATCAAATGGGAAATTACAGTGTGCAAATGGTTTGTGGCATGATGTTAAAATTTTGAGGGATACAGGAGCATCCCAATCTTTATTATTAGAGAGTGTGTTAGAATATATACAGTCTACAGAGACTGGGGAGGTAATGATTATACAGGGAATCACAGGAGATTTCCAGACTGTACAATTGAGAGAAGTAAACCTAGACTGTGATTTTATTAAAGGCAAAAGTTTAGTAGGTGTTAGTCCTAAATTACCAGTTGTTGGCATTGATCTAATTGTGGGGAATGATCTTTCTGGTAATAGAGTAAAAAGAGATGACCACCCAATAATGCTAACTAAGCCAGAGGTGATTAGGGCATGGGCAGATCCTGAGGACAAGGTAATGTACCCAGCATGTGCCGTGACCCAGTCAAAATCAGAGTCTCAAATATCACAAACTCCCAATAATGTAAGTCAGGAGACAAAATTAGAGGTTAACAAATCAAATAGTGAAGTGGATCTTTGTGACACTTTTATGGCCAAGTTGGAAGAAGCAGATGGGAACAGGATGGGGAGCACCTCCACCAAACCACCTAGGAAAAGGGGTAGGGGAGAGTGCAGTCCAGTTACCACATCTGGCTCTTCAGACTTGAGATCAAAATCAAATTTTATTCATCAGCAAAGAACTGATCCTACGTTGACTGACTTGCATAATAAGGCAGTAACTAAACTAGAAGCAGAATCGGAGGCTATGACTTATTACTACACTAAAGAGGTGTTGATGCGGAAGTGGAGACCTAGGAGCTCACCTGTGTCACACACTTGGGAGGTAGTTAATCAAGTAGTCCTACCTAGGGGTTATAGAGAAAAGGTGCTAAGTGTAGCCCATGATTCACCAATAGGCGGACATCAGGGCATTGCAAAAACATATAATAAAATAAGCAAGTACTTTACCTGGCCTGGATTAAAGAAAGATGTCATCCAGTATTGTAATGAATGTCCAGTATGTATAAAAACTGGCAAACCAAACCAGGTAATACCAAAAGCTCCTTTACAGCCAATTGTGGTAGCCGAGGAACCCTTTACCCATATTATTGTTGATGTAGTAGGCCCATTGCCTAGAACCAAGAGTGGTAATATGTATATCATCACCATGATGTGTCAGACTACACGCTTTCCTGAGGCATTCCCTGTGAGAAATGCTACAACGAAAGTGGTAGTAAGGCACATAATGAAATTTTGTACTAGTTTTGGTTTACCAAAAGTAATACAGACAGATAATGGGGCTAATTTCACTTCCAAAGATTTTCAGCAGTTTTGTGAGGAGTTTGGCATCCTCCATAAGACATCCACTACTTACCATCCGGAGAGCCAAGGCGCTTTGGAAAGGATGCACCAAACCCTTAAGCAAATGTTGAGAACCAGTTGCATGGAAACTGGCAGAGACTGGGATGATGGTCTTCCACTGATGCTCATGGCACTGAGGGATACTTATCAGGAGTCCCTGGGGTGTTCACCCAACTCATTAGTTTTTGGCCATGAGGTGAGAAGTCCACTAACCATCTTAAGAGATAAGTTGGTTGGAAATCCAAAGAGTGTTGTGCAGGTAAACTATATTCATGACTTACAAGATAAGTTAAATAAAAACGGTTAAAGCCTTAATTCATCTTAAAGAAGCTCAAGGAAAAATGAAGGCACAGTACGATAAAAAGACAAAGCAACGACATTTTGAGGCAGGTGATAAAGTGGTGGTACTAATGGCACGACAGGGACCAACATTGTTGCATAGGTTCCAAGGTCCTTATACAGTGATAAAGAAACTCAGTCCCACCAATTATGTAATCCAAACCCCTGATCTCAAGAGAAAGGAAATAGTAGTGCATGTGAATAGGATGAAACTAACACAGAAGGGAACTACCAATACCAACCAGGTGCTTAGTGTAGCCCATGTAGATGAGAATAATGGGGAATGTGATTTTAATAGTGTACCTAATGCTCATGTACCTTATTTTAGCAATGGGGAGTGGTTGGCTAATGTCCAGAAAATGGTGGAACATTTGTCATCAGAGCAGAAGCAGGACTTGGAGCAGTTGCTGACTTCTCGTGCAGACATCTTTGGCAATATTCCCAACCAGACTAAAGTTATTCTCCACGACATCGAGGTGACCGACAACCAACCAGTCAAGTCACACCCATATAGAGTCAACCCTACCAAGTTAAATCTCATCCGGAAAGAAGTCGACTACATGCTTCAACATGGATTGGTGAGACCTAGCAGCAGCAGTTGGAGTAGTCCTTGCATTTTGGTTCCAAAGAAGGATGGAACTCACAGGTTGGTCATTGACTACCGTAAGCTAAATGTAATGACTGTTGATGATAACTTTCCAATGCCTTGATTAGATGATTGTATTGCCAGTGTTGGTAAAGCCAAGTTTGTAACCAAACTAGATTTGTCAAAAGGCTACTGGCAAATTCCTTTAACACCAAGAGCTCGGGAGATGAGTGCATTTATAACTGCAGATGGGTTGTATGAATTCACTGTAATGCCTTTTGGGCTGAAAAATGCCCCAGCAACTTTCCAGCGTCATATGAACTTAGTGTTAAAAGACATACCACAATGTAGAGCTTACTTGGATGATATTGTAATTTTTCACAATAATTGGGAGGGCCATATGAAAGGTTTGGCTAAACTATTAAAATGCTTAAAGGAGGCTAATTTAACTGTAAACTTACATAAATGTACTTTTGCTAGAGCTAGTATTTCTTACTTAGGATATGAAGTGAGAAATGGGAAGGTGTTACCACTCAAAAATAAAGTAAATGATATATTATAGTATCCAGTGTTGACTAGCAAGAAGGAGGTACAAGGATATCTAGGAATGTGTGCTTATTATAGGAAGTTCTGTAAAAATTTTGCAGCAATTGCAGCTCCTTTGACAAACTTGCTATGTAAAAATGTAAAGTTTAGATGGTCTAAGGAATGTCAGGATGCATTTACTAAACTAAAAGGAATGTTGTCATCTGGTCCAGTGTTAGCTACTCCTGACTACTCTAAGCCATTCAAACTATATATAGATGCTTCGGACTGGGGTGCTGGTTCTGTACTAATGCAAGAAGATGATGAGGGTATTAATCATCCAATACATTACTATTCTAAAATATTTACTAAATGTCAACAGAATTACTCCACAGTGGAGAAGGAGGCTTTATCATTATTACTAGCTGTTAAAAAATTTGACATTTATTTATCAGCCAATACTGTTCAAGTGTTTACTGACCACAACCCCTTAACATTTATTGCTAGCATGAAGAATTCCAACCAGAGAATATTAAGGTGGTCTTTATTGCTGCAAGAGTACAATCTGGTCATCAAACATATTCCAGGAAAATTAAATGTAGTAGCAGATGCACTTTCTAGATTGCCAAAACCTGGGGTGACTTAGGGTTGTACTATTGCTCAGAGATGTATATATTCTTGTGTATCTAGTGTTTATTATATAACATTTACTGTTTCTTTACAATTACTATGAAATCTGTTTGAGGTGTTAGTTTTATGTGAAAAAGAGTGAAATTCCTTTAAGAATTTCCCTTTTTTTTCCATGGCTTAGGAGGGGTGTTACGAACCTTACCTCCTGTGGAGGTTGGTTTCGGTTCTAAAATGTTGGTGGACACAGGGAGAGTGTATATTAGTATAAATCCCCAGCTGAGATCAGAGAGACCGCCAGTCATCATTATTACTCCGCCCAGAAAAGTATTGCCTTCTCAGCTGGAGATCATCAGAAATAATGTGAACTTGAATAGCTTTACTATGTAAGGGAAAAATGGAATCTATAAAAAAGTATGCATGGGGGAATATAGTAAATAAAATCATTAATGTGTTTGATATAATATGTAAAGAGTAGAGTATTAAGGGGCGATGAGGCAAGAGAGGTGGACGCCATCTTGACTGAAGGGGGAGGTGTAGCGCTGCCGACCGTTCCTGCTATTTGAAGGGTTTTCTCCGGCCGTTCAGTCAGTTAAGCCTATCCTTGTCTATATCCAGGGTTGCAAGATTGGGTAGAGTAATATTGCAGAAGTTGGAGAGGTTTTATAAGAGTCCAGGTTTCCTAGAGGCAAAAATGTATGTGTCGTTCGATGATAGCGGTTTGTGGCTGGGTGTATGACACCAGGAATGGGACAGTGAGCCGTGGGGTGGTCAGAACCACTTGAGCTATAATACATAGTGATCTTATGTTGTAAGGAAAACGCCTTGTTAAATGTAATCCTGTGACTTGTACGTATAAATTTGTGACGTGTACTAGGCTGTTTCCCTTACCCCTCATACTCCCAAGACAACCTGGTAAGGACCACCACCACCAAGCTCTCACTAGCTCTCTATGACAACAAAAACGTATCACGGCTGATAACATCAGTAACACACGCCCCGTGATAGTGTACTAGTTGTGGTATGGTAGTAGTGGTGTACTACTTATGGTGTGGTAGTAGTGGTGTACTAGTTATAGTGTGGTAGGTGTGGTGTGGTAGTAGTGGTGTACTATTTATTGTGTAGTAGTAGTTGTCTACTAGTTGTGGTGTGACAGTAGTCGTGTGGCAGTAGTGGTGTACTAGTTGTATTGTGGTAGTATTGGTGTACTAGATGTGGTGTTGTTGTAGTGGTGTACTAGATGTGGTGTTGTTGTAGTGGTGTACTGGTGGTGGTGTTCTAATTGTTGTGTTGTTGTAGTGGTGTTCTGGTTGTGGTGTACTAATTGTTGTGTGGTAGTTGTAGTTTGGTAGTAGTGGTGTACTAGTTGTGGTGTGGTAATAGTGGTGTACTAGGTGGGGTGTATTAGTTGTGGTGTACTACTTGTGGTGTGGTAGAAGTGGTGTACTAGTTGTAGTAATGATGTACTAGTTGTGGTGTGGTAGTAGTGGTGTACTAATGATGGTGTGTAGTAGTGGTGTACTAGTTGTTGTGTGGTAGTAGTGGTGTACTAGTTGTGGAGTGGTAGGAGTTGTGAACTAGTTGTGGAGTGGTAGTAGTGGTAAAGTAGTTCTAGTGTGGTAGTAGTGGTATACTAGTTCTGGTGTGGTGGTCGTGGTGTACTAGTTCTGGTGTGGTAGTCGTGGAGTACTAGTTCTGGTGAGCTAATAGTGGTGTACTACTTGTGATGTACTAGTTGTGGTGTTGTAGTAAGGTGTACAAGTTGTGGTGTTGTAGTAGTGGTGTACTAGATATGGTGTGGTAGTAGTGGTATACTATTTATGGTGTAGTAGTAGTTGTGTACTCGTTGTGGTGTGGCAGTAGTGGTGTATTAGTTGTGGTGTGGTAGTAGTGGTGTACTAGTTGAGGTGTGGTAATTGTGGTGTACTAGTTAGGGTGTATTAGTAGTGGGGTAATAGTTGTGGTGTGGTGGTAGTGGTGTACTAGTTGTGGAGTTGTAGTAGTAGTGAACTAGTTTTTGTGTGGTAGTAATGGTGTACTAATGATGGTGTTGTATTAGTGGTGTACTAGTTGTGGAGAGGTAGTAGCTATGTACTAGTTATGAGTGGTAGTAGTGGTGTACTAGTGGGGATGTGGTAGTAGTGGTGTACTAGTTGTAGTGTGGTAGTAGTGGTGGTGTGTTAGTTCTGGTGTGGTAGTAGTGGTATACTAGTTCTGGTGAGCTAGTAGTGGTGAACTAGTTGTGGTATGGTAGTAGTGGTGTACTAGTTGTGGTGTACTAGTTGTGGTGTGGTAGTAGTGGTGTACTAGTTGTGGTGTGGTAGTTGTGGTGTGGTAGTAGTGGTGTGGAAGTAGTGGTGTAGCAGTAGTGGTGTATTAGTTGTTGTGTGGTAGTAGTGGTGTACTAGTTGTGGAGTTGTAGTAGTCGTGTACTAGTTGTGGTGTGGTAGTAGTGGTGTACTAATGATGGTGTTGTAGTAGTGGTGTACTAGTTGTTGTGTGGTAGTAGTGGTGTACTAGTTGTGGAGTGGTAGTAGTGGTGTACTAGTTGTGGAGTGGTAGTAGTTGTGTAGTAGTGGTGATGTGGTAGTAGTGGTGTACTTGTTGTGGTGTGGTAGTAGTGGTGTACTAGATGTGCAGTGGTAGTAGTTGTGTACTAGTTGTGGAGTGGTAGTAATGGTATACTAGGGGTTGTGTGTTAGTAGTGGTATACTAATGGTGGTGTAGTAGTGGTGGTGAACAAGTTGTGGTGTACTAGTTGTGGTGTGGTAGTAGTGGTGTACTAGTGACAGTGTGGTAGTAGTGATGTACTAGTGATGGTGTGGTAATAGTGGTGTACTAGTGGTGTACTCACCTATTCACCTATTTGTACTCACCTATTTGTGCTTGCAGGATCGAGCATTGACTCTTGGATCCCGCCTTTCCAGCTATCGATTGTTTACAGCAATGACTCCTGTCCCATTTCCCTATCATACCTAGTTTTAAAAGTATGAATAGTATTTGCTTCCACAACCTGTTCCCCAAGTGCATTCCATTTTTCCACTACTCTCACGCTAAAAGAAAACTTCCTAACATCTCTGTGACTAATCTGATTTTCCAGTTTCCACCCATGTCCCCTCGTTCTTTATTATTACGTGGGAACATTTCATCTATTTCCACTTTGTCAATTCCCCTGAGTATTTTATATGTCCCTATCATATCTCCTCTCTCCCTTCTTTTCTCTAGTGTCGTAAGGTTCAGTTCCTTCAGCCGCTCTTCATATCCCATCCCTCGTATCTCTGGGAGAAGCCTCGTCGCAAACCTCTGAACCTTCTCCAGTTTCTTTATGTGTTTCTTCAGGTGGGGGCTCCATGATGGCGCGGCATACTCTAAGACGGGTCTCACATAGGCAGTGTAAAGCGCCCTAAAAGCCTCCTCATTTAGATTTCTGAATGAGGTTCTAATTTTCGCCAGTGTAGAGTACGCTGCTGTCGTTATCCTATTTATATGTGCCTCAGGAGTTAGATTAGGTGTCACATCCACTCCCAGGTCTCTTTCTCGAATCGTTACAGGTAGGCTGTTCCCCTTCATTGTGTACTGTCCCTTTGGTCTCCTGTCGCCTGATCCCATTTCCATAACTTTACATTTACTGGTGTAAAACTCCAGTAGCCATTTCCCTGACCATCTCTGAAGCCTGTTTAAGTCCTCTTGGAGGATCCTACAATCCTCGTCTGTCACAACTCTTCTCATTAATTTTGCGTCATCCGCAAACATCGACATGTATGATTCCACTCCTGTAAACATATCATTTACGTAAATTAGAAAGAGGATTGGTCCCAGCACCGATCCTTGAGGTACTCCACTTGTTACTGTTCGCCAGTCCGACTTCTCGCCCCTTACCATTACCCTCTGGCTCCTTCCTGTTAGGTAGTTCTTCACCCATACTAGGGCCTTTCCGTTTACTCCTGCCTGCCTCTCAAGTTTGTATAGCAGTCTCATGTGCGGTACTGTATCAAAGGCCTTTTGACAGTCAAGAAATATGCAGTCTGCCCAGCCTTCTCTGTCCTGCCTTATCCTTGTTACTTTATCATAGAATTCTAAAAGGTTTGTTAGGCATGATTTCCCTGTCCAGAACCCATGTTGGTGCTTGTTTATAAACCCAACGCTCTCCAGGTGCTCAACAAGTCTTAGCCTAATTATTCTTTCAAGTATTTTGCAGGGGATGCTTGTCAGTGATACAGGTCTGTAGTTAAGTGCCTCCTCCCTATCACCTTTCTTGAAAATCGGTACGACATTTGCCTCCTTCCAGCAACGGGGCAATTCTCCCGACATAAGTGACTCATTAAAGATCATTGCCAGAGGCACGCTGAGAGCCTGTGCTGCCTCTTTAAGTATCCACGGTGATACTTTGTCTGGTCCAACAGCTTTATTTGCATCCAGTGTTGTCAACTGTTTCATTACATCCTCTGCTGTCACCTCTATATCTGATAGTCTTTCATCTTGGGTAATCTCTTCTAACAATGGGAGCTGCTCAGGCTCGGTTGTGAACACTCCATGGAATTTTGCATTCAGTACCTCGCAGATTTCCTTGTCGCTTTCTGTATATGCCCCTCCTGTTTTCCTCAGTCTTGTCACTTGGTCATTTACCGACATCTTCCTTCTTATATGGCTATGTAGTAATTTAGGTTGCGTTTTCGCTTTGACTGCAATATCATTCTCATAATTTCTTTCCGACACTCGTCTTATGTTAATGTAATCATTCCTAGCTCTGTTACATCTAATCCTGTTGTCCTCTGTCCTTTGTCTTCTGTACTACCTCCACTCCCTCCTGCTTCTCACCTTTGCTTCCTGACACTGTCTATTAAACCATGGGTTATTATATTCCCTCCTGCTTTTTCCTTTATTGTTGGAATAAATCTCTCTTCAGCCTCCTTGCATTTCAATATGACTTCGTTCATCATACCTTGCACTGTTTTTCCTCTAAGTTCTTCCTCCCACTGCACTTCTTCCAGGTAGTCCCTTATCCTTCTGTAGTCCCCTTTTCTGTAATCAAGTCTCCTTTCCCGGACCTCTTGTCCTTTGGTCACAATTTTGAGCTCCATCATGTAGTCAAAGACTAGGACACAATGGTCACTAGCTCCTAGTGGTATTTCATGTTCCAACTGCTCGATGTCTTCTACATTCTGGGTGAAAATGAGATCTAATAGGCTGGGCGTATGCCCTCCTCTTTCCCTAGTTTCTTCTTTCACATGCTGTGTTAGGAAATTCCTGTCAATAACGTCTACCAGCTTCGCTCCCCAGGTCTCCTCCCCGCCATGGGGATTCCTCGTTTCCCAATCTATCTCTCCGTGATTTAGGTCCCCCATGACCAGCAGCTTCGCTCTCATTCTATGCGCTAAAGTTGCTGCCCTCTGCAGTTCATCTATACATGTCTTGTTGCTGTCCTCGTACTCCTGCCTGGGCCTTCTACTGTTTGGTGGGGGATTGTAGAGTATCAAGATTACAATCTTCTTCCCATCCACTGTCAGAGTTCCATGTATGAAGCTCGAGCTTTCATTGGAACCCGGATTTTCCAGCTCATCAAACTTCCATTTCCGCTTTATTAGTAGTGCCACTCCTCCTCCCTGTCTCTGTGTCCTTTCTTTTCTTATCACCTGGTACCCCTCTGGAAAGATTGCATCCGAGATCATGCCATTTATTTTAGTTTCCACTATTGCCACTATGTCTGGGTCTGCCTCACTCTTTCTTTTATCTCTTCTGCTTTATTGGCTACCCCATCAGCATTGGTGTACCAAACCTTGAGACTCTTCTTGGAAACTCGGGTGTCAGAGTTCCCCCTTTCACCAGGGGTCTGGGGGGAACTGGGGGGTGTCTGGGGGGTAAGTGGGGGCTGTGGGGGTGAGTGGGGGGGTGCTAGGGGGGTGCCTGGGAGTGCCTGGTAGGCGAATGGGGTCTGGGCATCTAGGGGGGTAGGAAGGGCATACTGGGTCTGAAAGTTAGGGGTCTGAATAGCATAGGGGGGTTGAGAAATAGAGTGAGACTGAGAGTCTGATAGAGGTTGAGAGGTTGGGGGGGAGAGGGATGCTGAGGGCAGAGGGCTGAGATGAGAATGGATCATGGGTGCTGGGAGTGGAAGAGAGGGTGTATTAGTTAGTGGGGAATCGGGGGTAGGTGGGGGTTTTGGGGTAGAAGAGGGGAAGAGGGAGATGGGGGAAGGTGTTAGGGGGTCACAAGGTGAGGGGGTTAAATGTGGGCTGGAGGTGCATAGGAGGGGTGAGGGTTGGGTGGGGTTTGGGGGTGAGTGGAAGAGGGGTGCAGTGGAAGCTGGGATGGAGTAGATGGAATTGAAGTCAATGGGGTAGAAGGGGCAGGGGAGTAGGAAGGGGTAGTTGGGGAGGGGGGATGGGAAGGTGGGTTTGGGGAGGGCATGGCTTGACCCACTGGGGTCGTTGACAGGTGTGATGTAGCAGGGGCGGGGGAATCGTTGGGAGGTGCAAATGTGGAAGGGACAGGGGGGTTTTGGGGGGCTGAGGCAGGGGGGAGGTATAGGAGGGCTGAGTTGGGGAGGATGCGACCTGGGAGGTGACCTGGGAGGTGGCCTGGGAGGTGACCTGGGATGTGACCTGGGAGGTGAGACTACCTTAGAGGCTAGTTCGGTGTCGTTGTTGCCATCTATTCTTAGGGCTATTTGCTCATCTTTCGTCATAAACCTTTCTATAAACACATTGTAATGGGTTTCACTTCCTCTGAGTAAATGCTTGTTTCTCATTATGTACTCCACAGCCTCCTCATTGGAGAATTGCACCAGAACAGGTCTATTCTTGGTACAATTGTAAGGTCCAACCCAGCGGCTGATATCCACCTCGTGTTCTGCCATTCCTGCTCCAATACATCTCAATATCTCGTGCAATTCGTATTTTTCCGTTTCTATTCTCTCTTGTCTTGTTGGTGCCCCAGATTCGAATAATCCATGTATTATAATAGACCGTCTCCTCAGTAATTCAGTGTCATGCTGGTAGCCTGTCCCCTGGGGATTCTCCATCTCAACTGCAGTCACTAACCCATCCCCCACTAATCCTCTGTCCTTAGCCATACTGTTAATCCTTCCTAATTCGTTTGTGATACGAGCACATTCCCTCTCCCAGTCCTCTCTTCCCTTCCTAATCTCTTCCTGAACATAGAGCATAAGTTCTTGTTTCTGCCTCTCTACCGCATCCTGTATTTGCTGAAATACCTCACTTTTAATCCCCTGAATTAGATCCTCCAACCAATCGCTCCTTCTCTCTACAAATTTCCCTATTAATTTGTCTATAAATCTGTCCTCCTCCTCATCCCTGCTGGTGATTGACCTTGAACCCCTTCTAGTCATTGCAGTAACAATCTAGCCAAAAAGGTGCTCCTCAATACCTTGCACAATCTGCAGCACAAACATGCGAGAAAGTACTCCACGCGGCTGGTCAGGATGTGAGGTCGCTGCGTCCCGCGTCACAGCTGGTGAGGTCACTCCGGCTCCACAATTTCACAATACCACGATGTACTCGACACTTATTTTCAGTGGTGGTGTCTGTACTGTTTTTCTTCACTTTCTTGTGGTTTGAGTGAGCTTACTAGTTATTCAATCACTCATATACACTCATATACGCATATACACTGATTATTCCCCCCAATTCACTAGCTACGCAAGAGCTTCCCAGACCCTTCTGACCTCCGCGGCTGTCTGACCTCAACTCAGGTGTGGTAGTAGTGGTGTACTAGTTGTGGTGTGGTAGTAGTGGTGTACAGTTGTGGTGTGGTAACAGTTGTGTATTATTGATGGTGTGGTAGTAGTAGCGTACTAGTGTGGTAGTAGTGGTGTACTAGTGGTGGTGTGGTAGTAGTGATGTACTAGTGATGGTGTGGTAGTAGTGGTGTACTAATGATGGTGTGTAGTAGTGGTGTACTAGTTGTGGTGTAGTAGTAGTAGTGGTGGTGTACTAGTTGTGGTGGTAGTGGTGTACTAGTTGTCAGGGGACATATTTTTCCTGCTCTCTCGTGCACTGAATTAGGTACGAAATTGCATGGTGCACCAGTGATGTGGACCGTGATTCAACGTTCTGTATATAACTTTTCCACAGTCGTGTTGGGTGTCGTTGGACAGCCCATAACATTTGCCAGCCATTGATGTCATTCTGATCGCTGTATCAGGTCTGTGAAGGAAATTACAGGAGGGAGTTGATTTCAGGGAAATTTTGTACAAGTCAAGTGTAGAGAGGGAGGTATGGGGGGCTAACGGATGTAGACCACCCACCCCCCTATCACGTGTCCACCTCGTGAGAGAGGGGGTAGCGTCATGAGGCAGGTACGCCATTGGCCAAGGCTCCTGGGCCTCAGGAATGCTGAACCGTGATTGGCCAAAACGCTGAGGGGTACTGCATGGTACCCCAGGCGTAGTGTTGGCGGGAAAAGGACATTCTCACCTAGAACGTTGCTATGAAAAGACGTCATTTTCTGTGCTAGGCCAAGCATCGGAAAATACCGCCTGCAACATTACTAAAGTCACGCCTATCATCTTCCTATCTTTCCGTGTACTGTCCGTAAGAATCTGGTAGTCGGAAAGGTGCTTGTACCGAACCGTGTGAACTTGTCACCTAGCCGCGTAATTGTGGGACGCCATCTTAGAGCAACTGGACTGAGTGAAGCGTTAATTATCGGGCTACGAAAGTGACATCCGCCGTCTATCGTATCTGTGCTTGAAGGTACTGCAGTGAGACGTGCTAGAGAAGGTTTCAGTGTTATGAGAAAAACCTTAAAGTTCCTAATTCAGAGGAACTACCAAAGAGAACAGTGAAGGACTCCGTCTCGGGTCTCGTGTACCGTGTAACACCGTGTACCGTGTAACACCGTGTACCGTGTAACACCGTGTACTGTCGTATCCTGGGGTACCGTGTCAAGTGGAAGGGCGTGGTACCGCATCCCTGCTGTTGTGCACGCATCCTGGTCTGCCTAAGCCGGTGTGTCCGCGCCACCCTGGTCTTTGTGTGTGGAGCTAACCCCATGGTCTGGGACCCTGTGCTCCACCTGATCACGTGTGAGAAGTGAGGACGCCTACGTAATCATCCAGAAGCAGCAGTGGGAGTGTGATTTTGACGGGTATATGAGTGAAAGGGAGTGTTGCGGGCCCGCTGATTGATGCAAGTACACTGTTTCCGTTTGGGTAATAAAACTCTGAAGCTGGGTTCGCCCCCAGTGTTCCGTCTGTCCTCTGTCCCTGGGACCACCTGGTGAGGTGAATGGGAATAGGAGACGTGTGAGTCTACCCTATTTGCCATCATCAAGTTGAGGTTGGGCCTAACTGTGATTTTTGACGTGTGTAAGGACACCTAGAGACACGGTAGAGTAAAGTGCGTTATTTGCTGCTATTTTTCTCTATGTGCCGCGTATGTATTCCTGTAATTTGATTCCCTTTTTCAGCAGTGAAAGTGGTAACAGGGAGGTTTCCTTTGGTTATAAATTTTACTGTTGTGTTGTGGTAAAGCTTGAATTATTGGTGGATAATTTACTGGGGGAAGTCATTTACAAGTTTTGCCGTGAGTGGCAAGGATGTACTGTGTTGTACCGTGTGTAAACCGTAGACAAGTTTGTCCTTGGTGGAAGGCGTTGTGTACTGTGAAGGATTCCGTGAGAATTAAAGTCAGTTAACGTCACCGGGGGTCACGATTTACTTAATGAGGTCACTTTTTTGTTGAACATTGTTGTGATTAACGTAGAGACGTGTAAAGGCAACAGTCACAATGAAGTTCACGCAGTGGAGGAATTGTCAAGTGAAGACTAACGTAGTGTTAACGATTTAACGAGCTGTCGTTAATTGAGTGATTAACGTAAGGGGTTGACGGTCTGTTATGATCGGAGTCAATTGCGCTGTAATTAAGCTGCTGTAATTCGTTGGACTGATCAGGTCTGTCTGCGGACAGAGTGATTAAGCACTCGTAGCTAATTAAGGAGAATTAGTAACCGCCATTTAGTGAATTCACCAGATGTTGATGTTGTTGTTTACACGGAGTGTGTTGTAACCTTTTGTGTGGTACAGTAGTCTACCCTCGTTAAGGTAATCTTGTCGTAAGACCGGAAGAGAACTATGAGTTGAGAGACAGTAGGCTTTGCCAATACTGGTCTGAATTAATAGGCTGTTGTATTCAGTAATTAATTGGGAATTACTCACCAAATGCTTAACTTTCAAGTTGATGTAATTAATTGATTTACGAGTTATTGCTGCCATTTCAGTGTCGTTGAGGCACGTGTGTGTTAACGTAATTTTTAAATTCGATTAGAGTAACTTTTGTTTTTGATTGTCCTGAGAGACAAGTGTTAACATAAGATTTTTATAGGGGTTATCATTCTTGGATTAACCGCCTTGTTACTTGGTCCCTCGTTGAGGGGCAGCGAGCGCCAGTCAAGTTTTGTGATTAGAGTATTGGTCGCCGTGAAGCCGTGACAATATTGATTGCAAGCTTGCGTCACCAGTGGGCACCACTTTGTTCAGTTAGTGTCATTAGTCAGTCAGCGACGACGGGATAAGGATACCGTGGGTCCATCAGGCTGTTGATTAGCTGTTCTTGAATGTGCCACTGGAGTGACAGTAAAGTAACGTAAATTCACTGTGTAGTAGTTTTAGTTCTTGTTTTGTGAATAAATTGTTTGTTATAGAAAACGGTCGTTTACGTCAAACCTTCCAATATTATTGCCCCACATTTTATGTTCTGCAACGTTTTGCCTGCTTATGTTCATATCAAGTCTGTATCTAAAGCTCGAGTCCATTGCACAGCACCACACTTTTATAAATAAGACGTGAGAATCCGTAGGCTATCCTTTATTAGTTGTCAACTAGGAGGAGCCAGCGACCTAAGTGACAGGTGTTACCCTAGTGGTTTCGCCTGGCGGTTTGCTCCCGCGGTCCTATGATCTTAGGCTTTAAGATTAAATATCTGCCACTGGCAGCTCTTGCTGTTTAAGGTCTGCCTCTCTTGCGAGGTAGTTACGATTAACGTAACATCAATAGGACTTAGTTCTTCTGATAATTGTCAAAGAAAAAAATCTCACATTTCTGGCGCCCAACATGGGGCTGTGTCACTTGGGTTCGAGCTCATGCACAGACTTTTGATCATTAAAGTAAAAAGTCTCAAATTGCAGAACATTGTGGAATAATATTGTTGGGGTGTGTTGTCACAGTTGTCACAAGTAGGTACACACACCAATACACATTGTCAGTATGTCTGTGGATTACAGGGAAGAGTACGTGTATCTGTATGTGACTGTCTATGGCAGGATGCCAGATGATGCGGGTGGTAGGACGGAGGAGGAATGCCGTCAGTACGTGATGGGACACAGGGCCTGGGTGCAGTGGGTACGCCAGGCATGGGTCGGTCAGGAGTTGCCAGCACTCCATGACACTAGGGACACGTCAGAGAGAGAAGCGTCACCTGAAAGGCATAACGCTAGTCACGCTTCGGCGAACGAAATGCCGGGAAGTGATTTAGAGGATGAGGAAAATCCCCTAGCCGACTTTCGTGTAATAGACGTGGTAGGAGGTGGAAGAAGTAGTACGCCTTAGGATCTTAGTGGGAGGTCGCGTCTCACCAAAGAATTCCTATAGAAACCTTTGCGGAAGGTAGTGTTGCATCAGCAGGTAGGTTGATGCAGGAATCGCCAGCCAGAATAGGGACTGTACAACCCCAGGCGGGATTCACCTTAGACATGCTGCGAGAACAAGCTAGGTTAATGGGTCTCTCAGCAACTGGGATGTCTAAGTTTGTGATGGAAATGTGGAATACCCATCAGGAGAGAGAGAACCGGTTGGAGATTGCAAAGGTGCAATCCACAGCTGGGAAGGGAAGCCAAACCCAACCCACAGAGCCCGGCCCAGAGGGGCCAGTTGTTAAGATAAAAATGCCTAATCTTATAACCTTCGATGAGCAAGTGGATTCAATGGATGCATACATTGACCGCTTTGAACACAGAGCAACGGAAGGGAAGTGGAGTAGGTCAACTTGGGCCCAAGCGCTAGCTTCATTGTTGAAGGGAAGGGCATTAAGTATATACCAGAGTTTGGGAACTCCCATGTGCAACGATTATGATGCCCTGAAGCGAGTTTTAATGAAAGGCTATGGCATTTCGGCCGATGGAATGATGAGGACATTCCGTCAGATGTCCTCAAGGGGAGGGGGTACGTCAAGGGGAGACGTACCGGGCCATGTTGCAGAGGCTAGAGTCGAGCCTCAAGCGCTATTTTGAGTTGAACAACGCCGTCGTTCCGGAAGACAATACGTTGTTTGAGCTGATGACTAGAGAACAGTTCTTGGAGGCAGTGGAACCTGTGCTCCGTGCTAAACTCAAGGAAAATGAGATAGTCTCTAATGAGGCTATGGCAGAATGTGCCGACAGGTGGGCTGAGGCACACAGACCTAGACAGGGAGGTTCATCTAAGAACCGACGTCATGACCAAGCCTCAGGGAGCGGGGCTAGGCCTAAAGAGAGTAAGTCTAGAGGAAGCCATAAGCCACCCAAGGTCAGTGGACCCCGCTGTTTTTCTTGCGGCCAGCCAGGTCACAGGGCAGCTCAGTGTAAGAAGGGCAAGCGTGCAGAAAAGGGGGGAACACATGCACAGATTGCTGGTCTGGGTGCCCACGAGGGAGGTGATCCTCTGGAGCACACCCTAGAGACAGCAAGAGGTTTAGTTAATGGTAAATGGACCAAGGTCTTTCGAGACAGGGGAGCTACCACTCATATGGTCCGAGAGAGCCTTGTCAAGCCTGGGAACGAGACAGGCAGAACCATTCATGTAAGATACCCTGGTGGTACACAGATAGATATGATCGAAGTATCCCTGATTGTTGACACACCATATGTAAAAGGTAAAATACGAGCGGTGAAATGCAAGGGCGCTGTATACGGGTTGTTGTTGGGAAACGCTCCTGGAGTGTCAAATGGTAAGAGTCGGTCCTGTGGAAGTGACTCACAGAAAACAGGACCCACACCAGCTGGAGGTAACGTCATGCGCCAGTCAGCTGGTAGCCAAGCTATAGCCGCCTCCCCAGCTAAGGAACAGAGGCAGCAGGCGCAAGGAAAACGGGGAAAGCCTGCTCCTTTCCGCCAACAGAAAACGGGAAGAAACTCAGGGAGGTGGGGGGGATGGCTCGATCAGCTGATCCAGCCAGGTCCCGCCAACCCCGGGGGTGGGCAAGGGTCACCGCCTCGGAGGTAGATAAGAGGAGAGGGGGAAGACCCCTGGTGACTGTAGGTGTCACTGCTGCTCCCAGGGGGAACAAGGCTTTAGTAGCCGCGGTGACCACCGAAGAGCAGGTACGACCAGAAGGCCAGGGAGAGGAAGTTTAAGGTGGGAGATAAAGTACTCCTACTCCTCCCTACAAGCAGGAACAAGCTCCTGCTACAGTGGAAGGGACCCTTCACCATCACTGAGTGCAGTCACTCATTGATGTACATCGTATGCGTAAGGGGGTTCAATAAGAAGTACCATGTTAACATGTTAAAACGTTATGAGGAACGTGATGATGCGTCATCAAGGACGGAGGAGAGTGAAGATAGTGCCTCTCCGGGTAGTCCATCCCAGGGTGTTGCTAGTGTGTCCGGTATGACACAGACTGAAGCCGGAGCTGCAGAGCTTGGGGTTCAGCCTAGCTTCGAGCTGGCTAGAGCCTGGCCCTGGAGCCGAGTACTTCTTCTTCTTCTTGAGAATAGGTGCAGTTTGCATGAAGGGTTAACCCTCCCGATGACTGCACCAGGACAGACGTAAGGAGACGCGTTGATGGTGAGGAGAAGAAAGTTAAAAGCGGTAGATGTGATGGGCCGTAGAGAGAGGAGTGGCGACGAAAACAGAGGCGAACGTTAGAGGGAGACACCCCGCACCAGGGGGCGGGGCGTCGTGGTCACGGTGGCAGCTGACCCACGCACGGCTTAGCAGTGTGCGCAAGACGGGAACTAATACTTCTCCGGAAACTTGTGTATCGGAAAGCGCAAGCAGTACGCTTCCCAAATCACCCGCAGGTCAGCAGGCAGCCGGCCACCAGGCGGCGCCCTCGGCTGAGACATCCTATCCGGCACCCTATACACAAACTCCTTCACCCGCGACACCCAGACAGTGGACGAGCACCATGGGATCGGAAGCACCCGGACCCTCACAGGGCACGACCCCAGCAGACGGGACTAGGCAATCCCCAGACTGGAGCAAGGAAGGAGGGGAAACAGCAGGGGATGCAGGCGCGGCACCGATCCCACCACCGGGCACAGGAGCCGAGGCCCCCCTGCGCACATCTTTCCGCAACATCACGACAAGGTCCCGATCATCAGGGACAACCCCCCACTGCGGAGATCCAACAGCAGGAGACGCAGGAAAAGAGGCACAGGTAGCAATTTCGGAGCCCCGCACAGCACCATCATCCTCGGCGGGGGGCGCCAGATCACCATACTCCCCCACCTCCTCCCAAGGCACACCACGAAGGGGAGACACACTCCGAGCCCGCCGTGAACGCTTCGAGACAGGCCGCACCACACCACGCCCAGCAGGCCCCGCCGCAGGCACGGCCACCATCTTCACATCCACACAGGCCACACTCGCACCGTCCGAAGAGTCCACAGAGGCCACATCACCCACACTGTCCACATCATCCAGGGAAACAGCCTCAGAACACCGACGCGCGCGCTTCTGCAAAGGGACGGAAAGAGCAGAACTACAGTCACCAACACACACAGGCACGGCAGGCACCTCCCCCTGCCGAAGCACCCCCTCTAAAACAGCAGAACCCACGTTCCCGGGAGCCGGTATCACATCCACAGGCGGGGGCGGGACATGGACCTCTACCGGGACATCCTGCACTACTCGCAGCTCAGGCGACGGCCCGACACCCACACACACCGGCTCAACAACCCCAGGGGCCACAGCAGTCACCAGACGTATCGTACAGGCCGTAGAATTCGCCTCAACAGGCGGAGCAGCAGACAGGCAATCAGGCGCCTCAGGCACAGCACCTACTCCGTCCCCAGAACCGTCCGAACGTAACAAGGGCGGGAAATCCTCCGCACGAAAAACATGCACCCGACCAGTTGCTCCCACGTCGCACGCTGCTGCCAGATGACCCTCGTGACCACACCGATAACAGGTGCGCGGTTGACCCCGATACTGGCAGCGGAGCATGTATCCCAACACGGATATCGACGACGGGACACTACACTTCAGCGACATCGTCAAGGTGCGGGAGCCGTCAAGCATACCAACACAGTGCCCGGCAACGACCTTGTTCCAACGAACACTTAACACTGTCCCAAATCGCTCAAAACAGGAGGTTAAAAAGTCGTCCTGAAATTCGAAGGGGGCACCATGCACCGCCACAGACGTCAAGGTGACACTAAGATTCACCACCTTAACTGAGCCAGCTGAATCAGGGAGAGGGTAAACACAACGCTCGAGAAACGCCTGAAAGGCAGCCTGGAGGCGGAACTTGACCACAGCACGGTTGCCCTGAAGCAGCTGGATGCCCACCAGGTCCGACAGCTGCACATGAAGCACGTCCACCAGGGCGACACCAACCAATGGATGGTCCACCGGCACCGTAAATGCCAGACCAGCCGACAATGTCCTCTGCACTGGAGGGCGAGACGACCCCATGGCTAAGGCAAACGTCACCCTGTCAGTGGCAAACCACCACCAGCAGGGCAAACAAGCAATCACCCAACGTAAACACTAGCCAGTGCGGAGAGACCTCAGGAGCGTCCGACCTGGCCGGTGGCCACCACGCAACTCGAGCCGAGTACTCTGCGCCTAAGTCAGGTAACACTACCCAGGACGAACTGGAGGAGTCACCCCAAGTCTCTCAGGGCGACGACGCATAGAAAACGGAGTCTCCACCCACCACTACCCAGCCGGAAGGGAGCTGTCAAAGTGTGTGTGACAGCTCGTCCACAGTGCACCATCGAGCTGGTAAAATGGTGAGGTGTATTTCGCTTCCAGTGAAATAAACCCTTAGTGGGAGGTTGATGTCAGGGGACATATTTTTCCTGCTCTCTCGTGCACTGAATTAGGTACGAAATTGCATGGTGCACCAGTGATGTGGACCGTGATTCAACGTTCTGTATATAACTTTTCCACAGTCGTGTTGGGTGTCGTTGGACAGCCCATGACATTTGCCAGCCATTGATGTCATTCTGATCGCTGTATCAGGTCTGTGAAGGAAATTACAGGAGGGAGTTGATTTTAGGGAAATTTTGTACAAGTCAAGTGTAGAGAGGGAGGTATGGGGGGTTAACGGCAGTAGACCACCCCCCCTATCACGTGTCCACCTCGTGAGAGAGGGGGTAGCGTCATAAGGCAGGTACGCCATTGGCCAAGGCTCCTGGGGATCAGGAATGCTGAACCGTGATTGGCCAAGACGCTGAGGGGTACCGCATGGTACCCCAGGCGTAGTGTTGGCGGGAAAAAGACATTCTTACCTAGAACGTTGCTATGAGAAGACGTAATTTTCCGTGCTAGGCCAAGCATCGGGAAATACCGCCTGCAACGTTCTTAAAGTCACGCCTATCATCTTGCTATCTTTCCGTGTGCCGTCCGTAAGAATCCGGTAGTAGGAAAGGTGCTTGTACCGAACCATGTGAACTTGTCACCTAGCCGTGTAATTGTGGGACGCCATCTTAGAGCAACTGGACTGAGTGAGGCATTAATTATCAGGCTACGAAAGTGACATCCGCCGTCTATCGTATCTGTGCTTGAAGGTACTGCAGTGAGACGTGCTACAGAAGGTTTCAGTGTTATGAGAGAAACCTTAAAGTTCCTAATTCAGAGGAACTACCAAAGAGAACAGTGAAGGACTCCGTCTCGGGTCTCGTGTACCGTGTAACACCGTGTACCATCGTATCCTGGGGTACCGTGTCAAGTGGAAGGGCGTGGTACCGCATCCCTGCTGTTGTGCGCGCATCCTGGTCTGCCTAAGGTGTCCTAATCACGGAAAATAAAAAAAATTCCGATTTTTTTTTAAATTTAATCGTGAAATGGTTATAGAAAGAGCTGCAACTGGTCCAAGTTTCAGCATCACACCCTAAACAGAAAAAGAGAAAAAAATACAGAACGTATTATGCAACGAATTTTCAACATTTTCAAAAAGTTGCAGGGAACACATGTGTCAACTAAAATCATTTCTATAACACTCAGATATCACATTAGCATGTAATAAAGGATTTATAATTGGGGTTTTAGCCAAAAAGTGTTTAGTGCAATAATATAATTATTCAAAGTTACCCTTCCAAAAATATGCACTATATGATGTTTATAAATTTTTATAAAATTAACAAATGGACTTTGGACTAAAATGTCTCAATAGGTTTGTAGAAGCACAAACTCTACATATAAGGTGTAATTTGCATGTAAATTGATTAATAAATGAAAGGTGAGAAGTTGTAAAAGTTGTTTTACACCTTGAAGTTGTAAATTACTTACCTGAGTAAAATAAGATCAAAGTTCGGGCACCTGTAGCAGAGTTTGACATCGACCTATTTCGTTCATAATTGGCACCCTTGCAGATAGGCATCCATTGAGCAAGGTGTGCAAGTTCCATGCACATCCCCTGATAACGAACGAAAAAAAAAATTGTAAAAAAAAAAAAAAAAAATTATATATATATATCCTGCACATACATATTACAGTTATTACCAACTATCAAATTATAACACTAAAACATACTAACCTATTGACATTGGTCCGAATTGTGGGTCCTCAAGGTCCTCAACGCAACAATGCGCTATTACCAGGAACAATAATGGAGCGCGCATAAGAACAATCCGCCCCCTATCAGACACACGAGGTGACTGGGGGCTGGGACCTCCCCTATAGCACAGCAAGGGATGAGAAGGTTGCCAATGAGTGTATATTTACTCCTTATGTATACATCGATATTTACGACATTATTACGAAAAATTTGACGTTTAGAACGTACGACGCAATACTCTTGGCGCGCCACAGCGCGGGGCACCGGATTCTGCACAATTACGCATGGAAATGTACCATAAATACTTTAATTTATATCATAACATTATCGGGTTTGCGCCAAAGTGTTGCCAGAACGTAGTATTTTTATAAATTTTTCAAAAAGATTCGATTTTTTCCGAATTTTTGCGTTTGATTTGCCCCCTAAGCCGGTGTGTCCGCGCCACCCTGGTCTTTGTGTGTGGAGCTAACCCCGTGGTCTAGGACCCTGTGCTCCACCTGATCACTGTGAGAAGTGAGGACGCCTACGTCATCATCCAGCAGCAGCAGTGGGAGTGTGATTTTGATGGGTATATGAGTGAAAGAGAGTGTTGCTGGCCCACTGATTGATGTAAGTACACTGTTTCCGTTTGGGTAATAAAACTCTGAAGCTGGGTTCGCCCCCAGTGTTCCGTCTGTCCTCTGTCCCAGGGACCACCTGGTGAGGTGAATGGGAATTGGAGACGTTTCAGTCTACCCTGTTTGCCGTCATCAAGTTGAGGTTGGGCCTAACTGTGATTTTTGACGTGTGTGAGGACACCCAGAGACACGGTAGAGTAAAGTGAGTTATTTGCTGCTATTTTTCTCTATGTGCCGCGTATGTATTCCTGTAATTTGATTCCCTTTTTCAGCAGTAAAAGTGGTAACAGGGAGGTTTCCTTTGGTTATAAATTTTACTGTTGTGTTGTGGTAAAGTGTGAATTATTGGTGGATAATTTACTGGGGAAGGTCATTTACAAGTTTTGCCGTGAGTGGCAAGGATGTACTGTGTTGTACTGTGATGTACTGTGTTGTACCGTGTGTAAACCGTAAACAAGTTTGTCCTTCGTGGAAGGCGTTGTGTATTGTGAAGGATTCCGAGAGAATTAAAGTCAGTTAACGTCACCGGGGGTCACGATTTACTTAACGAGGTCACATTTTCGTTGAACATTGTTGTGATTAACGTAGAGACGTGTAAAGGTAACAGTCACAGTGAAGTTCACGCAGTGGAGGAATTGTCAAGTGAAGACTAACGTAGTGTTAACGATTTAACGAGCTGTCGTTAATTGAGTGATTAACGTAAGGGGTTGACGATCTGTTATGATCGGAGTCAATTGCGCTGTAATTCGTTGGACTGATCAGATCTGTCTGCGGACAGAGTGATTAAGCACTCGTAGCTAATTAAGGAGAATTAGTAACCGCCACTTAGTGAATTAACCAGGTGTTGATGTTGTTGTTTACACGGAGTGTGTTGTAACCTTGTGAGTGGTACAGTAGTCTACCCTCGTTAAGGTAATCTTGTCGTAAGACCGGAAGAGAACTATGAGTTGAGAGATAGTAGGCTTTGTCAATACTCGTCTGAATTAATAGGCTGTTGTAGTCAGTAATTAATTGGGAATTACTCACCGAATGCTTGACTTTCAAGTTGATGTAATTAATTGATTTACGAGTTATTGCTGCCATTTCAGTGTCGTTGAGACACTTGTGTGTTAATGTAATTGTTTAAATTCGATTAGAGTAACTTTTGTTTTTGATTGTCCTGAGAGACAAGTGTTAACGTAAGATTTTTATAAGGGGTTATCATTCTTGGATTAACCGCCTTGTTACTTGGTCCCTCGTTGAGTGGCAGCGAGCGCCAGTCAAGTTTTGTGATTAGAGTATTGGTCGCCGTGAAGCCGTGACAATATTGATTGCAAGCTTGCGTCACCAGTGGGCACCACTTTGTTCAGTTAGTGTCATTAGTCAGCCAGCGACGACGGGATAAGGATACCGTGGGTCCATCAGGCTGTTGATTAGCTGTTCTTGAATGTGCCACTGGAGTGACAGTAAAGTAACGTAAATTCACTGTGTAGTAGTTTTAGTTCTTGTTTTGTGAATAAATTGTTTGTTATAGAAAACGGTCGTTTACGTCAAACCTTCCAATATTACTGCCCCACATTTTATGTTCTGCAACGCTTTGCCTGCTTATGTTCATATCAAGTCTGTATCTAAAGCTCGAGTCCATTGCACAGCACCACACTTCTATAAATAAGAAGTGAGAATCCGTCGGCTGCCCTTTATTAGTTGCCAACTAGGAGGAGCCAGCGACCTAAGTGACAGGTGTTACCCGATTGGTTTCGCCTGGCGGTTTGCTCCCGCGGTCCTATGATCTTAGGCTTTAAGATTAAACATCTGCCACTGGCAGCTCTTGCTGTTTAAGGTCTGCCTCTCTTGCGAGGTAGTTACGATTAACGTAACATCAATAGGACTTAATTCTTTTGATAATTGTCAAAGAAAAAAAATATCACACTAGTGATGGTGTGGCAGTAGTGATGTACTAGTGGTGGTGTGATAGTAGTAGTGTACTAGTTGTGATGTACTTGTTGTGGTGTTGTAGTAGTGGTGTACTAGTTGTGGTGTTGTAGTAGTAGTGTACTAGTTGTGGTGTGGTAGAAGTGGTGTACTAATTGTGGTGTACTTGTTGTGGTGTTGTAGTAGTGGTGTACTAGTTGTGGTGTACTAGTTGTGGTGTACTAGTTGTGGTGTGGTAGTAGAGGTGTAATAGTGATGGTGTGGTAGTAGTGGTTTACTAGTGGTGGTGTGATAGTGGTGGTGTGGTTGTAGTGGTGTACAAGTGGTGGTGAGGTAGTAGGTTTGTACTAGTTGTGGTCTGTTAATAGTGGTGGACTAGTTGTGGTGTGGTAGTAGTGGTGTACTAGTTATGGTGTGGTAGTAGTGGTGTACTAGTTGTGGTGTGGTAGTAGTGGTGTACTAGTTGTTATGTACTAGTTGTGGTGTTGTAGTAGTGGTGTACTAGTTGTGGTGTTGTAGTAGTTGTGTACTAGTTGTGGTGTGGTAGTAGTGGTGTACTAGTTGTGGTGTACTATTTGTGGTGTACTAGTTATGGTGTGGTAGTAGTGGTGTACTAGTTGTGGTGTGGTAGTAGAGGTGTACTAGTGATGGTGTGGTAGTAGTGGTGTACAAGTGGTGGTGAGGTAGTAAGTTTGTACTAGTTGTGGTGTGATAATAGTGGTGGACTAGTTATGGTGTGGAAGTAGTGGTGTACTAGTTGTGGTGTGGTGGTAGTGGTGTACTAGTTGTATTGTGGTAGTAGTGGTGTACTAGTTGTAGTGTTGAAGTAGTGTACTAGTGGTGTGGTAGTAGTGGTGTAGTTGTGGTGTGGTTGTTGTGGTGTGGTAGTAGTGGTGTACTAGTTATAGTGTGGTAGGTGTGGTGTGGTAGTAGTGGTGTACTATATATGGTGTAGTAGTAGTTGTGTACTAGTTGTGGTGTGGCAGTAGTGGTGTACTAGTTGTGTTGTGGTAGTATTGGTGTACTAGATGTGGTGTTGTTGTAGTTTTTTTTTTTTTAGTTTTTTTAATTTTTACATGCAAGCATGCAAGATAAAGACAATAAATACAATAAAATATCAGAGAAACCAAAAACAAAATACAGAAGCTACCGGCCAGAAGGACCGACAACACAGGACAATAATTAGCAAAAATGGAGGAACAGAATACATCACGACAAATTAAAGAACAAAAACAATAACAAACAAGCAAATAATGTAAGCAAATAAACAAAAAACAAACACCGGCCAGAAGGACCGACAACAATACACATCAAAATTTAGAAAATGAAACATAACACAAGACAATGCACACACAAACAAATCATAAATATAAACAAAAGGAAAATTAAAAAGAAAACACAATACAACAAGGTAATACATGAAGAGAATACACACTCTGCAAAACACCGGCCAATCAGCGGACATACCTGCCCAGGAACAAAGCCCGGGGGAAACGCACATTGAACGCCTCCCAACGTAACCACCCCCTAGGGTCTTGTACACCCACCGGGGACGCCATGTCATCCGGAACCCTAGCTACAAACACTCGCAAGCAAGGTACCCAAATGGTATCACTCCTGACGCGAATAACTGCCACAATCCCCCACATCAAGGGAACACCCCCACCATGAAATTCCCCCGGCTCGTCATTCAGCAGTAACTCAGCAATCGCCGACCAGTGACTCGGTGGCATCACCGACGCCGGCAACACGTCCCCCAGGTCCCCAACACACACCCTCACAAGAGGGGGCTGGACATAGGACACCACCACCGGGGCACCAGCGGCCACGGGCACACCACCAGACGACTGCAGAGAACCAGGGCGGCGCGCATCCTTTCGGAATGTCACAACCAGGCCACGCCCAGCACTAGCAACCACACCATCCCTGGGAGCGGGAGCCACCACCTCCCACTGCGGAGAATTCCCAGGCGGAGAAGGAACGGAAGGCACCCCCGAGACCTGGGCACCAGCATCAGCAGGCACATGAACCTCTGCCACCACCAACCGTGGAGACAGCGACACATCCGGTTCCACACCGTCAACACCCAAGGACCCACAGTCACCGAATTCCCCAACATCGGCCCAGGCAGACGACGAACGCCTGGAACGCTTGGGCTCCGGCCGGAGATCGTCAGAGCCGGAAGCGGACCCAAAAACACGGGTCCCACCAGCTGGACGAACCGACGCCCGACGCAGAAAGGCCCGATCACGAGGAAGGCCTTCAGGAGCAGCGGAGACAGTGACAGGAGCACGTAGACCATCCGATGGCACTGCAAGACCCGGAGGAGAGTCTGTAACAACCGGAGGGACGTCCGCGACGTAGGGGCAGCCGCATCAGCTAACTGAACGCTCACCTCTTCATCCCCGGAGACCTCCTCCAGAGGGAGCGGTGGGAAATCTTCATCCCGGAACAAGTTGACTGGAGCAACCGGATCCGCAGTGCATCCGGCAGCCTGATGCCCCAACATGCCACACCGGAAACAAGTACGGGGTTGCCGGGCATAATACACCCGCACGTAGTACCCTAAAAGTCGGACAGAGGATGGAATGTCCGACCTCAGGCGCATCCCGAGGGTACGAATGTTCGTCTTCAACCCCGCATATTTTCCAGAAGACAGCTTGTGCATCCTCACACTGACGACGGAGCCAAATCTCTGGAAGAAACGCCGGAGAAGGGACTCAGGGAATTCCATGGGGGCCCCATGGACGCTTACATACGTCACGGCACCACTCCGATCAGATATGGCCACAGAACCAGTGCCATCCAACAACTTCAAGGTACGGCCCTCGTACCGCCGGAGAAATCCACGGTACGCCTCCTCACCCACAAACTTGATGATCACCCGGCGAGCAGTCACCAGCTCAACCCCGTAGACCTCCTCGACCGGGACATGTAGCACGTCACACATGACCTGCTCAATGAGAGGATACCCTGCACAGCAGATAAACTCTAAACCCACGGAGTTTACCCTCTCAACAGCGGGAAGATGGCCGCTCATCGTAAAAGCGCCATATCAACACCAGGCAGGGACAGCAGGGAGGGTAGAGACACCCACCCCCTGCCGGCGAAAACTGCAACCACCCCAAACTGCCGGAGCGTCAGACGACACGTCCTCACCGCTCGGCAGCTCAGGAGCAACTCTGGTGTTGTTGTAGTGTTGTACTGGTGGTGGTGTTCAAATTGTGGTATTGTTGTAGTGGTGTTGTGGAGGTGGTGTACTAATTGTGGTGTGGTAGTTGTAGTTTGGTAGTAGTGGTGTACTAGTTGTGGTGTTACCTTGAGGTTACATTGAGGTGCTTCCGGGGCTTAGCGTCCCCGCGGCCCGGTCGTCGACCAGGCCTCCTGGTTGCCGGACTGATCAACCAGGCTGTTGGACGCGGCTGCTCGCAGCCTGACGTACGAGTCACAGCCTGGTTGATCAGGTATCCTTTGGAGGTGCTTATCCAGCTCTCTCTTGAACATTGTTAGGGGTCGGCCAGTTATGCCCGTGTATAAGGCAACCCGTTCTCGCAAATTCGTAAAGTCAATATTGACTTATTAACTACGTGCATAGGTGATATACTAAACATAATAGATACCCCTAAAAAGATTCATAGAAAATACCGACCTTACCTAACCTTGTTAGTATATTAAGATAAGCATCTTATTGGTTCGTAATTACAATTATTACTTAACCTATACCTATTATAGGTTAGGTAATAATTGTAATTACGAAGCAATAAGATGCTTATTTTAAGATACTAACAAGGTTAGGTAAGGTCGGTGTTTTCTATGAATCTTTTTAAGGGTATCTATTATGTTAAGTATGTCACCTATGCACATATTTAATAAGTCAATATTGACTTATTAAATATGCGAGAACGGGTTGGTATAAGGTGTGGTAATAGTGGTGTACTAGGTGGGGTGTATTAGTAGTGGTGTATACTTGTGGTGTGGTAGTAGTGGTGTACTAGTTGTGGTGTTGTAGTAGTGGTGTACTAGTTGTGGTGTGGTAGTAGTGGTGTACTAATGATGGTGTTGTAGTAGTGGTGTACTAGTTGTTTGTGGTAGTAGTGGTGCAGTGGTTGTGGAGTGGTAGTAGTTGTGTACTAGTTGTGGAGTGGCAGTAGTGGTGTACTAGTGTGATGTGGAAGTAGTGGTGTACTAGTTGTGGTGTGGTAGTAGTGGTGTACTAGTTGTGGAGTGGTAGTATTGGTGTACTAGTTGTAGTAGTGGTGTATTAGTTCTGGTGTGGTAGTAGTGGTGTACTAGTTCTGGTGAGCCAGTAGTGGTGTACTACTTGTGATGTACTAGTTGTGGTGTTGTAGTAGTGGTGTACTAGTTGTGGTGTGTACTATTTATGGTGTACTAGTTATGGTGTGGTAGTAGTGGTGTACTAGTTGTGGTGTGGTAGTAGAGGTGAACTAGTGATGGTGTGGTAGTAGTGGTGTACTAGTGGTGGTGGGTAGTAGTGGTGTACAAGTGGTGGTGAGGTAGTAAGTTTGTACTAGTTGTGGTGTGTTAATAGTGGTGGACTAGTTGTGGTGTGGAAGTAGTGGTGCACTAGTTGTGGTGTGGTAGTAGTGGTGTACTTGTTGTATTGTGGTAGTAGTGGTGTACTAGTTGTAATGTACTAGTTGTGGTGTTGTTGTAGTGGTGTACTACTTTTGGTGTGGTAGTAGTGGTGTACTAGTTGTGCTGTGGTTTGTTGTGGTGTGGTAGTAGTGGTGTACTAGTTATAGTTTGGTAGGTGTGGTGTGGTAGTAGTGGTGTACTATTTATTGTGTAGTAGTAGTTGTGTACTAGTTGTGGTGTGGCAGTAGTCGTGTGGCAGAAGTGGTGTACTAGTTGTGTTGTGGTAGTATTGGTGTACTAGATGTGGTGTTGTTGTAGTGGTGTACTGGTGGTGATGTTCTAATTGTGGTGTTGTTGTCGTGGTGTTGTGGCGGTGGTGTACTAATTGTGGTGTGGCAGTGTTAGTTTGGTAGTAGTGGTGTACTAGTTGTGGTGTAGTAATATTGGTGGACTAGGTGGGGTGTATTAGTAGTTGTGTACTACTTGTGTGTGGTAGTAGAGATGTACTAGTTGTGGTGTTGTAGTAGTGGTGTACTAGTTGTGGGGTACTAGTTGTGGTGTGGTAGTAGAGGTGTACGTGTGATGGTGTGGTAGTTGTGGATTACTAGTGGTGGTGTGGTAGTAGTGGTGTACTAGTGGTGGTGTGTTAGTAGTGGTGTACAAGTGGTGGGAGGGAGTAGGTTTGTACTAGTTGTGGTGTGTTAATAATGGTGGACTAGTTGTGGTGTGGAAGTAGTGGTGTACTAGTTATGGTGTGGTAGTAGTGGTGTACTAGTTGTAGTTTGGTAGTAGTAGTGTACTAGTTGTAGTGTTGTAGTAGTGGTGTACTAGTTCTGGTGTGGTAGTAGTGGTGTACTAGTTGTAGTAGTGGTCTACTAGTTCTGGTGTGGTAGTAGTGGTGTACTAGTTGTAGTAGTGGTCTACTAGTTCTGGTGTGGTAGTAGTGGTGTACTAGTTGTGGTGTGGTAGTAGTGGTGTACTAGTTGTTATGTACTAGTTGGGTTGTGGTAGTATTGGTGTACTAGATGTGGTGTTGTTGTAGTGGTGTACTGGTGGTGGTGTTCTAATTGTGGTGTTGTTGTAGTGGTGTTCTGGTGGTGGTGTACTAATTGTGGTGTGGTAGTTGTAGCTTGGTAGTAGTGGTGTACTAGTTGTGGTGTGGTAATAGTGGTGTACTAGGGTGGGTGTATTAGTAGTGGTGTACTACTTGTGGTGTGGTAGTAGTGGTGTACTAGTTGTGGTGTGGTAGAAGTGGATTACTAATTGTGGTGTACTTGTTGTGGTGTGGTAGTAGTGGTGTACTAGTTGTGATGTTGTAGTAGTGGTGTACTAGTTGTGGTGTTGTAGTAGTGGTGTACTAGTTGTGGTGTGGTAGAAGTGGATTACTAATTGTGGTGTACTTGTTGTGGTGTGGTAGTAGTGGTGTACTAGTTGTGATGTTGTAGTAGTGGTGTACTAGTTGTGGGGTACTAGTTGTGGTGTGGTAGTAGAGGTGTACGTGTGATGGTGTGGTAGTAGTGGATTACTAGTGGTGGTGTGGTAGTCGTGGTGAACTAGTGGTGGGGTGTTAGTAGTGGTGTACATGTGGTGGTGAGGTAGTAGGTTTGTACTAGTTGTGGTGTGTTAATAGTGGTGGACTAGTTGTGGTGTGGTAGTAGTGGTGTACTAGTTATGGTGTGGTAGTTGTGGTGTACTAGTTGTAGTGTGGTAGTAGTGGTGTACTAGTTGTAGTGTTGTAGTAGTGGTGTGGTAGTAGTGGTGTACTAATTGTAGTGTTGCAATAGTGGTGTACTAGTTCTGGTGTGGTAGTAGTGGTGTACTAGTTCTGGTGTGGTAGTAGTGGTGTACTAGTTCTGGTGTGGTAGTAGTGGTGTACTAGTTATGTACTTGTAACGGGGGGTGGAGGAAATAGCTCTATCTTGTCCATTATTCCCCCCCAGTTAACTAACGAGGCCGGGGAAAACAGCTCTCTCTAGTCCGTTATCCCGTCCCCAGTTAGCTAACTATTCTAGAGCACTCCCAGAGTTCCTAAGGCAACCTCTCTGGTTTAACACCTTGTAACCTAGGTATTCGACTACCTAGGTGCTAAGACTACAAGGCGCCGTCTCTTGATCAGTTACCCGAAACTCTAGAGAGAACTCTAGAATACATAATCACTGCCACAAACGTATAAGAGAAAACGAGAGGAAAGAAATGAATAGTGAAGTAATTAGTGAGGGTTTGGGGTGAGAGGTAGGGAGGTGGGAGGAGCGAGGAGGGTCATTAGTTGAAAGTGAGAGTTTAGAGAGGGGTGGAGGGAGAGGTGTAGATAGGTAGAAGGAGAAGAGTAGATAGTAGAAGTAGAAGAGTAGATAGTAGAAGACGAAATGCTGCCACCATCCATTCATGATCATTACATACAAGACAAGGAATGGAACTTGTCTGTATCACAATATTCACCAAAGATGTTATCAAGAGATCATTATTAGTATGATCCCATCTTTATCATGTACTCATTCTAAACCATGAAACCAGTAACAACAGAGGCTTTCTCACCTCAACTCAAAATCTCTAGGGAACAAAATAAAGTCCATTTAAATAATAAATTCAACAATTATATTTTTCATGATAAGTATCATAACTTAAGCACTCCAATTAAAATGTTAAAGATTAATATTCAAAGTGAGTCATCCTCCAAGAATCTGAGAACCCTACAACTGACTGCCCCTGATCATCACACAACACTTGTAAAACACGACCAAGTCACCTAAATGTTCACTCACCGAGGACTGAGTCTAAGTTGAATCGAGGGGGGGGGGGGGAGTCTGCAATTTTCAAGCAGCGTCACCTCCCGTCTGGTGACGGCCTATCTCGACGGCTGGCCTCTGCTCTGCTTCGCTGGCTGGTCTCCTATTGCTTAATGCTCAATGCTCCCGAATCGGTAGTTTTCCGAGTATTTATTGGGGAACCTAGTAGCTAACTCCGCCCACAAGTAGATAGCCTCCGGCTTTCTACCAAGCCACTCCTTAAACGTCGGCATGTTTGAAGGCTACCAGGCTACAATTATCAGATTATCAGAAGCAAGGTGAAATTCACATGATCTGACCTCAGGTCACTTGAGGTCATTAACGCTTTGAGGTGTGAGATCTCAGGCCGACAACCTGGCGCCTTTCTCAAATCCTTGTCTGTGACTCATGTACTATATATATTCTAAATAAACTAACCAAACACTTTTACAGTGTTACATCTCCCCTTCTCCCCGAAAATAAAGTTTTTTGCAACACTACTAAAACAAGCTAGCTGTGTGCAACAACTTTATTAACGAAATAAAAATACATCCTAGCTAAACAAATATACATCATCCTACTCTAAAAATGAAATATATAGACAGACGTCCATTGTCTCTGGCTGGGCGACGTCACTGCTTGGTCTTGTAGATAATCCTGTACCACATTTCTTCAACACAACTGCCTCCGTCGCTTCTCCGTCGTTAACGCACAACAACCCTTGGCCAACCAGGAAGCCGTTACTACTTGAACTGCGCACAGGACCGTGGAATTCGGTTGTCCCAGCTGATCTGTAATTGGCCCTACGTCAGTCACCATGAGAGACGTATATTGGGGTTTTTCACAGCTATAGGGACTACAAGTTTCGAGACCTTCCTATAATAGTTGCCAACAGTAGAAATCCCATCCTACTCTTCTTCCTCCCTGTTGCTCCAGCACGCCTCCTTCAGAGAGCTACTTCTGACAGCCACATCAAGTCCGCACGACACAGGAAGAATCACTCAACAGAGCAACATGCTTGCAGGAGGGGCGGCCAGTTAAGGCAAACGATCCTGTCTTGCAATTACGCTCCATGCAATGATGCTGACACCAGCAAGGGACACTAGGCATCGTGTCTCACTCAGCTTGGTCTTATCTTCTTCTTCTTTCTTCTCTCTTCTTTCTTCTCTCTTCTTTCTTCTTTCTTCTCTCTTCCTCCTCCCATGGGTCTTTGACAAGCGCCCTGGGGTCCATTGGGGTCCGTCCGTCCTGGGGTCCATCCTGGGTAGACCGATGTTGGTGGGACAGACTGGAGTCGTTGTTGTTCCTCTTCCATCTTTACTGGGTCATCTGGGGTCGTCTGCAGAACGACCTGGGGTCCACTGGGGTCCGTCCGTCCTGGGGACCACTGAGTAGACCAATGTTGACCGACCGAGAGGGCTGCATCTTGGGGTCCCCGGGGTGGTGGTGGTGGAACCATGACATCCAGGTAGGGGCTGGTCGTCGTGGTGGTGAGGAACGCCCCAGAGTGTGGTACACAGCAGCCGTTTCCCTCTTCTGTATGTGCGTCTCTCCTCTCTTCTGGCTCCCACCTGTGGATGAACAGAAAGGCGACAATACCGTGCTCCCAAATTGTTGTGTGACCCTGTAGTTTGTATAGGGTTACACAGTCATATCATAACGCTCTCCTCCTGGCAACAACTACACTTCAATTTTTAATAATCCACTTAACTCTGAATGATATTGACTTGGTGGAACATAAAACAGTAACAGAGTAAAGTTAGAGAAGAGAGAATAAGGTCAACACTACTTTTAACTTGTCAAAAAAAAAATCAACACTAATAGACAAAACACTAGCCTAAACTTAACTGTACCGTTCCTAATCTTAAGTACATAAACCGCCGTTACTCCCACCCTTAACCTACAGCCACCTACGTGACCCAGAGTGTTTCCCTAGCTTCTCTGCCGGTCAACAACTCAAAACTGTTGCCACCCCCTGTGACCAGACTATCTAACGTCGAGCGTCCCGAACATGAAGTCTACTGACATACTAAGCCTCCCCCTAGCATGCTGTACAATACCAGTACACCTCGGGTTATTGCGTTCAAATGGAGTAAAACAGTCGATCGCAATAATCTGAGCAGAACCACCACTTAATACTACTTAAGAACTACACCTGCGACTCCCCACTGACCTGGAAACCAGCGGTGGCTGGGTGTCCCCCTGGGACATGCGAAGGTCACCTGTCACACTCAGCTGAGCTCCACTACCAACAACCGCTGAGTTCCCAATCACCAAATCTTATCACTAACATAAAACACAACAGCACGCAAGTTCTGGTGAACATTCCCTGAACTTCACAAAACTCACAAACTCACTAAACCACAACGCCAGAGAATCACTATCTCCTAACCTGAAAAACTCGATAAATCGCGAATATTAAACACCTGTCAAGATCTCCCTGATAGCGCCTGAGCGGCAAAAAGACACGTGGGACTGAACAATGTTAAATGAACACCAATACCTTAAACATTGTTCAACACCGCTGCCAACATTGTAACAGGGGGTGGAGGAAATAGCTCTATCTTGTCCATTATTCCACCCCCCAGTTAACTAACGAGGCCGGGGAAAAAACAGCTCTCTCTAGTCCGTTATCCCGTCCCCAGTTAGCTAACTATTCTAGAGCACTCCCAGAGTTCCTAAGGCAACCTCTCTGGTTCAACACCTTGTAACCTAGGTATTCGACTACCTAGGTGCTAAGACTACAAGGCGCCGTCTCTTGATCAGTTACCCGAAACTCTAGAGAGAACTCTAGAATACATAATCACTGCCACAAACGTATAAGAGAAAAACGAGAGGAAAGAAATGAATAGTGAAGTAATTAGTGAGGGTTTGGGGTGAGAGGTAGGGAGGTGGGAGGAGCGAGGAGGGTCATTAGTTGAAAGTGAGAGTTTAGAGAGGGGTGGAGGGAGAGGTGTAGATAGGTAGAAGGAGAAGAGTAGATAGTAGAAGTAGAAGAGTAGATAGTAGAAGACGAAATGCTGCCACCATCCATTCATGATCATTACATACAAGACAAGGAATGGAACTTGTCTGTATCACAATATTCACCAAAGATGTTATCAAGAGATCATTATTAGTATGGTCCCATCTTTATCATGTACTCATTCTAAACCATGAAACCAGTAACAACAGAGGCTTTCTCACCTCAACTCAAAATCTCTAGGGAACAAAATAAAGTCCATTTAAATAATAAATTCAACAATTATATTTCCATGATAAGTATCATAACTTAAGCACTCCAATTAAAATGTTAAAGATTAATATTCAAAGTGAGTCATCCTCCAAGAATCTGAGAACCCTACAACTGACTGCCCCTGATCATCACACAACACTTGTAAAACACGACCAAGTCACCTAAATGTTCACTCACCGAGGACTGAGTCTAAGTTGAATAGAGAGGGGGGGGGGGGGGAGTCTGCAATTTTCAAGCAGCGTCCACCCCTCGTCTGGTGACGGCCTGTCTCGACAGTTGGCCTCTGCTCTGCTCCGCTGGCTGGTCTCCTATTGCTTAATGCTCAATGCTCCCGAATCGGTAGTTCTCCGAGTATTTATTGGGGAACCCTAGTAGCTAACTCCGCCCACAAGTAGATAGCCTCCGGCTTTCTACCAAGCCACTCCTTAAACGTCGGCATGTTTGAAGACTACCAGGCTACAATTATCAGATTATCAGAAGCAAGGTGAATTCACATGATCTGACCTCAGGTCACTTGAGGTCATTAACGCTGTGAGGTGTGAGATCTCAGGCCGACAACCTGGCGCCTTTCTCAAATCCTTGTCTGTGACTCATGTACTATATATATTCTAAATAAACTAACCAAACACTTTTACAGTGTTACATACTAGTTGTGGTGTTGTAGTAGTGGTGTACTAGTTGTGGTGTTGTAGTAGTGGTGTGCTAGTTGTGGTGTGGTAGTAGTGAGTGTACTAGCTGTGGTGTACTAGTTGTGGTGTACTAGTTATGGTGTGGTAGTAGTGGTGTGGTAGTTGTGGTGTGGTAGTAGTGCTGTATTAGTTATGGTGTGGTAGTTGTGGTTTGGCAATAGTGGTGTACTGGTTGTGGTGTGGTAGTAGTGGTGTACTTGATGTGGTTTTGTTGTATTGGTATACTGGTGGTGGTGTACTAATTGTAGTGTTGTTGTAGTTGTGTACTGGTGGTGGTGTACTAATTGTGGTGTGGTAGTTGTGGTGTGGTAGTAAGTAGTAGGGATGACGACGTATGCGCCTCATTGGATTTTGGGCAAATGAGGCGCATACGGCGTCGGGGTTTTCACCGAACTTTTGAAAGAGGCGGATACAGCGTCAGGGTTTTCACAAACTTTTGAAAGAGGCGCATACGGCGTCGGAGTTTCAGGTAAATTAGGTCAGAGGACTATACGGCACACTGGATTCAACGAACGTGGACGCTGAGTCGTCAGGGTTATCTTGACATGACATGATTTCGGGGCTTTTTTAGTGTCCCCGTGGCCCGGTCCTTGACCAGGCCTCCACCCCCAGGAAGCAGCCCGTGACTGCTGACTAACACCCAGGTACCTATTTTACTGCTAGGTAACAGGGGTTTCAGGTAAATTAGGCAGACGACGATACGACACACCGGATTCAATGAACTTTGGAAAGAGGACGCTGAGTCGTCAGGAGTTTCAGGTAAATTTGGCCAGTCACTGATTTGGAATTAAGGAAGTCTTATGAGGAAAATAATTTCTGAGATCTTAGAAGTTTGTTAAGAGTTCTTATGATGAAATAATGACATAGAAGTTTGTTAAGAGTTCTTATGGGAGAAATTCAAATTTCAGAGTTCATACCAAGAATAAACAGATATTTAGGCCGTATATGTTTAAGTAGAAATTCTTACCTAGAAACGAGTACATGTCTATATAACTAAACTGAATCATTACCCAGTCATCCCCCTCCCACATCCTGCTCTCACACCCTCCCCTTCCCTCCCACCCCCTGTGTCATCTTACCTCACACCCCCTTTCTCCCTACCCCTACGTCACCTGTGTTAACCTCACTCCAGCCAGCCAGCCTCTGCCTCCATCCCAATCTCACAAAACAGGTGGCATCTTCATAATCTTATTTTGACCGTCCCTCCCCCCTCTCTCTACCTGTTACCTTTTCCCCCTCTCCTTCATATTGTTCATTCATAATTCCGTACAGCTATTTTAGACATCGTAATATTTGTTTCTTTACATTAAACGAGTCAGTTTTACACAAATCAACCGAGGTGTCTCAATGTAACCTTTAATACTTAAGTTGTCCCAAGGCTACCTAAGCCGCCCCAGGCTACCTACCCGAGGCCTTCAACACCTGATTACCTGCCCCATCATCTGCCAGTCATTGCCAGCGTTCACCACCGTAATAATTTTTATATATGTATATATACATTAGGCGTTAATAAAACATATTTATTTATTTATATATTTTATTTAGTCGTCTAATTTCAGTTTACACAATTTATAATAAACGCGTTTTAATCCCAGTATTCGCCAAAACAGTCTCACTAATAATAAAAACAGCCAAAACGCTCACTCAGGGGCTCACTATAGTTATTACGCTCATTCAGGGACCCCTCATACCGCCTAAGGCCTAAGTCTAAGAGGCCTGCACTCTCAGTCAACATTCAATCATCAACCCGTTCACAAGGTCCCCCAGCCTGCTCACATCCCCCTTCAAGAAAATGGAGTGTCCTTTGTGTCTATCTCCTCTCAACAACGAAATCGGGCATGTATGCCAAACAAGATGCATAACATGCTTAGCTGAGATGTCTATCAACGCTTTTCATGAATGCAGACTTTATTGTGCAGGATGCAACGGACCTACACCACCGGGACATTTTGACATAACCTGTACTAGCTGTGGACAACTCTATTGTGCAAATCGTAAGTGCCCCATTTCTCTTAAATTCAATAAATTTTAAAGAAATATATATCTGAAACACACATACATACAGACAGTCAATTTATATAAAATATTCTCATTTCAGTTCATGGATCTTATTCCTGCCCCCTACTGTCGTTGGTCCGTTAACCGGGAACCTCCCACAGAAGCCAGCAACGTCATTGAACCTCCGCCCAAACACCGTCGCATCATAAATAACCGTACGTTTTCACCATATTTTTCGTAATTTAAAAAGTTAATAATTATATATTTTAGACTAGTGTATAACAAGTAATATATACTCATACAGAAAATGTTTCCATTACAGGAGTTCCTATTCGTGATCAAGAGAATCTCGTACTTGGTGGAATCAACAATCCAGCTCGTAAGTATTATTAATAATCTGTAATTCAGTTTTTCTCTTAATGTTTCAAATTCAGTTGTCCTCTTATTTTAGACTTTGATTTCCTCTTAACGATTCAAAAATTCAGTTTTCCTCTTATTTTAGACATTATTTCCTCTTAAAGTTACAGACATTGTTTTCCTATTAAAGTTTCCAATCCTCCTAATGTTTTCAAAATTTGTTTTCCTCTTAATGTTTATTCATTGCTAATATTATATTACAGAATCACCCTGGATTCAACGCAACCCTCCAAGTGGAGCACGTCTGTACGCAGTCAACCCCAGCTTTCCCAGGCGCTAGAAGAAGATGCACCAGACGGTAACCTGCAGGCTTCCTCAGATGAAGAAGACAATCAACCCCCTGTTCATGACATATCCGATGAAGAAGAAGTCAACGCTCCAGATTCCCCAGAGGTAGATAACGTAGTTCAAGTTGTTCCTCAGGAGTTAGAAGTTATTGATCATTTTGAAGGTGCATTTTCAAGACATTCATTCTCCATTCCCGGCCATTTAGACGCAGACCCGAGTGTGTATATAAATACGTATAGGGCATTTTTTATAGAATACATAGACAATCAGTTCAGACAAATACAGGAAGAATTCCACCCTCGTTTCATATTTACCCGGACATAAGCCTAATTTTACAAAAAAGTTAGTCATGCCGACAATCGTTATGAAATATTAGACGAAGTATTTTCAATTAGGGACGAAACTCAGACTGTTACACAGGAAGAGGTGGAAGTGCTCGTAAATTCTTGGGTTGACGAAATGTCCACTAAAATTGACGATTGCCTAAAAAACGTCCAATCCTCAAGTGTAGGAATTCATTCCATGTCAGGCTTTGCTATTTCTTTTTCGCATATCCGCCACCCTATGCACCTCGGATCTTACGTACCTTATCCTGCTAAATTAAGGGGTAGAGACTCAGTATTTAACCCCCCCATAGTGAAGGAGATGAGTGTTTGTTGCAGTGCTTAGCCACATATAAAAGCGTAGCGCATGGAGGGACATTTAAAAACACTATTAATTATCACAAAATCCTTCAATGGTGTAGAAGATTCGTAGTATGGGCAGATGAAATCAGATTCCATGTATCGTTTGATAATCTTAAGAAAACAGTGAAACTTAACAAAATTTATATTTATATTTATACAGCAACACATGAAAGTAACAGATACTATCTTAGTTCAGCTAGGAAAAGCCAGGAAAAAGTATGTCGATAAAGTCCCTTTGTTGTTATTGGAAGGCAAGCATCTCTGTCATATAAAAGATTTCCATAAATTTGCAAAGAATATTAACAATAATCAGCATAGAATTCCTAACACTCATAAATTCTGTCATATTTTCCTCTTGCATGCTCCCTCAGATGAGATTCGGGCTCACGAAGAGTCATGCACTGTATCCCAAGTATTTTCATTCTATAATCCTAATGAGAAAAATAATTTTTAAAAATTACGGTAGGACCTATAGTCCGACTCATACCGCCTTTTACGACTTTGAATGTCTTTTAGACCGTCAAAATCCTCAAGGCATGGTAGAATGTAGGCATAAAGCAACTGCTTATGCCTACATAATTTTAGACCGGGAATTAAATGTTGTAGAAATGTATTCATACGTAAGTCCAGACGCAGTTAATCATTTTATTACAAAGCTAGAAGCCTCATGGAAAGCTATTTATGCTCAGCTCCCCAACTTCCCTAAGAACTTGTCTAGAGAACAGGAAAGAATGTTTCAAAGACAAAATACGTGTCAATTGTGTCATCAAAATTTCAAGAATAAGAAAGATAAACATAGACATCATAATCATGCTATTCAAGGAAAATAATTACTTAGGTGCTTATTGTGCTTCGTTGCAATTTACAATGTACAAATGCTCATAGATACTTGACCACATTTTCCCATAATGCAGCCTATGATCTTGGATTATACTTAAAGAACTGCCCAAAATCCTCACCGCGATGTAGAAATTCTAACCAAGGAAGGTTTGAAATTTATGCAGTTCATCATAGGTGAACTTAAATTCCTAGATAGCCTAGCTCTCCTTAATGGGTCATTAGGAACCTTAGCAAAAGAGCACGTTGCCAGTAAGAAACCCACCAAGTATACTGACACATATTAAATGGCGTATCCGATGAGGCTAAAGCTCTGTTAATTAAAGGTAAACAAAGTCTATGTGTATGATTATATTTCTTCCATGGATGTATTAGATGAACCTCAGCTCCCGTCTCGAGATAAGTTTTACAATGATTTACATGACGCTCCACTGTCTGAAGAAGATTATAACAATGCTCTTAAAGTATTTAACTTAGGGAACTGTACAAACATCAAGGATTACCTCATGTTATATTTAAAAGTTGACGTAGGAATGTTAGTTGATATATTTACACTTTGGCGCACATCACTGAAAGAAATTTACGAACTAGATATTGTTTTCTATGTATCACTGCCTAGTTACGCTTGGGACACATTCCTATTTAAATCTGAAAGTTGTACTTGACTATGTATATGATCAGAATGTATATGATTTGTTGAGAAGAAATCTTAGAGGGGGGTTCACATCTTCCATAAGACAATTTACACAGGCTGTCAACGAGCACACTACATCTAACCCCAGCTCTGATGACGATACTCACATTTTGTACTTAGATTTTAACAGCCTATATGCAGCGTGCATGACTGAGTTACTTCCCCAGGGAGGGATTAGACAATTAACTGACCTTGAGCGGGATACCTTATTAGGGCAAGGCTTACAACATATCCCATGTGATCAAGACAAAGGCTATTGGATTTTATGCGATACGAACCATGTTTCTCCCGGGATAGCTAGGTATACTGATGATCTACCCCTTGTACTGTCTCATACTAATATAACTGAGGAGTTTTTGTCAGAGTACAGTAAGAAAACCCTTAATGATGAAAAACGTAAGCTCCCACCTAAAAATACTAAATTAATTGAATCCCACTTGCCCCAAAACAACTACTTAGTAAGCCTTGATTTCCTGCAATTGCTATTAAAACTAGGACTAGAAGTTGAACGAGTAAAAACAATCTATGATTTTAAACAGGCTCCCTATTTAAAAGATTTTATTTCGACAAACATTCGAGAACGAGCCAATACCACCTGTGAAGTTAAAGGAAAAGCCTTTAAACTCATAAGTAATAGTCTGTATGGGAAATCAATGACCAGTATTTCTAGATATGCTAATACCCATCATCTAGTAACGACAAAACACTCATTCTTAACTCATGCAAGAAACCCTTTGTATAAACGAGCTATCTCTTTAGGTCCAGATAGGGTTCTCTGTACAGTAATGAAAGACATCCTTAAAGTTACCACTCCTTACATGGGATATCAGATCTTGCAGATAGCCAAGAGGCGTTTATATGAGTTCTGGTATAATGTAGTTAAAGCCCATTATGGGGAGGGAGCTAGACTAATTTATACGGATACAGATTCATATTCACTCTTGCCTGTAAAGATGCCTTCCAAGAAATGACAAAAGCTCCTCTAGTAGATTATATGGATTTCAGTAATTTTGACAAAGATCATCCCATGTATTCAGCTACTCACAAAGGGGAACTAGGACTCCTCAAGTCAGAAGTAAAGCAGAAAATTTTAACTGAATTAATTGCACTCAAGCCTAAAACTTATTCTTTCCTAACCCTTGATAATGAACATTTATGTAAATGTAAAGGGATTCCTTATCACCAACAAAAGAAAATAACACATGCATCTTTTCAGAACACATTGGAGACAAATACAACTTTTAATTTTGTATCCCGGTCCATTCGTAATGTTAACGGACAGATATGTACATGTAAAACAACTAAGCGCGGCCTGTCAGCTTTTGATGTCAAGAGGTACCTTATTAGTCCCACAGAGTCTTTAGCTTACGGTCACCCAGACATTTCAAAGCGCGAGGTACAGGAAGAGGTGCAGGTAGAGGATCCGGTAATTGTAGATAATCCCCAACCAAGACGTTCATTATTCCCCATTTTTAATCTTTGGGATAAGAGGGATAGAGTCGCTCGGCAATTGTTCCCTAATAACAACTAAGTCTATGTTACTGTATTGTCTATGTATTTCTGTATTATCTATAACTATGTTCAAACGTCTATGATTTATTGACTATGTTTTTGATATTGTATTGGCTATGTCTATGATTTGTTACTGTATTGGATATGAAAATGACTATGATTTTAATGGTTATTTGATACTGTGATGGCTAAGTTCAAATGTCTATGACTATGATTTAAATGGTTATTTGATACTGTATTGTCTATGTCTAAGATTTAATGACCATGTTCTTTTGATATTGTATTGTCTATGTATTTTGTTACTGTATTGCCTATGAAAATGTTTAATGAAAAATGTCTATGATTTTGTTACTGTATTGGCTAAGAAAATGTCTAATGAAAATGACTATGTTCAAATGTCTATGATTTAATGTCTATGACTATGATTTGTTACTGTATTGGATTTGTTCAAATGTCTATGGCTAAGACTATGTTCAAATGTCTATGTCTATGTTATCTTTAAAAATAAAACTCGAATGTACATTTTGTTTAAATACTCCTTTCATTATATATTTGTAGCTAGTCTATTGAATCCCAGCATCATGGAAGGGCGGAAAAAAGTTATTACTGAAACCCAGTTGAATATATTTAGTGAACCATCAAGAATTATTATTGCTGGATTTTCAAATGGTGGGAAGAGCTATTTATGTTCTAAAATGATAGAGAAATATCAGCAGAACTTTGCTAAAAAAAAAAAAAAAAAAAAAAAAAAAAAAAAAAAAAAAAAATAATTATCTGCGGAAGTGGGTATAAAGAGTTGAGAACTAACCCACTCATTAGACATAAGATATCATTTTACTCTGAAATTGTAAACCTTTTAGACGATCGTGATCCAGAGGACACATCTCATATATTAGTTGTTTATGATGACTTGTATGTAGAACCTACAAACTCTAAAATAGTAAGTGATATATTCACTAGGGGACGGCATGAGAACATCTCTGTTATTTTTATAACCCAAAATATATTTTTCAGTGGGAAATTTTCTAGATCTATAAGTTTAAATACATCTCATTTTATTCTACTTAAATCAAGAGACTTGTCCCAGATAAAAAACATTAGGCAGACAAATATTCGGAAAACATGATGCCAAGAAATTTTAGATATATATAAGAAAGTGATTTCTTCGACAGTATGGGTATTTACTTGTTGACTTGGGCGTTAAAACACCTGAATCCATAATATTTAGGGGAAATATTGTAAATGAACCCCATATGAAATAGTGTATCAATGGTGAACATTACACAAACTCTTAATAAGATATACAATGACCCCAAGTCCATAGGTGGTGTTTTAAAATTGTATAAGACTGCAAAGAAAACAATCTTGAATTAACCATAAAAAATGTGAAAGATTATTTAAAAAGTCTAATGCTTATACCTTACATCTATTAAAAAAACGTAAATTTAAGCGAAGATGTATCATAGCACCTAGACCGAAACCTTTCTTTACCAGTAACTTGGCTGATATGACATTGTTAGCTAAGCACAACAACGATATTAAATATTTATTAGTTTGTGTTGATATTTTCAAGGTTTGCACATGTAGTTCCACTATTAACTAAATCAGGTCAGAGTGTAAGCGATGCCATGAAAGCTATTCTGGATTTACCTTCATCAAAAGGTGTAAGGAAGCTTAACACTGATAAGGGCAGTGAATTCTATAATAAATATTTGAAACGATTGTTAGATAGTAAAAACATTGAACTGTACAGTGTATTTTCTCAGGAAACTAAAGCCAGCATCGCAGAGAGATTTATAAGAACATTGAAAACTAAGATATATAAATTTAACGGCATACAATACCTTAACCTATATAAATGTCTTGCTTGATATGGTTAAAACATATAATAGAACACCCCATAGAGGATTAAAGGGGAAAATACCTATTGATGTACATGCTTTATCTTCGCCTCAAGATGTGACTAGGCAGTTTAAGCTCATGTATAAAGGAGACCAGCAGACTGTATCGCGCATCAGTAATCATCTGTCTGTGGGAGATACAGTACGGCTTGCCTTATCTAATCGTATTTCAAAGTTCAAAAGAGGTTTTCATCAGCAGAACACTAAGGAAATATTTACTATTGCTCAAATTGATACTAAACAACCCGTTCCTTTATATTATCTAAAGGGCTCAAATAATAGACTATAGAAGGCGGGTTTTATAGAGAGGAGCTGACTCCCACCTACTTGTCAGATACATTTGAAATTGAGAGAATTATAAGTAAACGTAAAAGTTGGTAATACTACTTTATATAAAGTTAGATACGTCGGATATGACAGTTCATTTGATCAGTGGGTGAATTCAGATGACGTGAAGAAACTATGAAGAAGCAGCCTTAGTTAGCAAGTATCGTGGATTTATTGAACTATTAGCTAGATTAGGTTATAATTCTAGGAAAAAGTTAATTAAGACTCTTAAAAAGGAACATATACTTTGCCTATCTGAAATATTTAATAATTTCTTAAAAAATAAAATTGAAGTTGGAAAGCCTATTTTAAAGAGACTTTCTAAATATAGAGCTCTACCTCATACATTTCCCTGTAAGAAGAAGGCTATTTCACTTAAGAAAGACATATTAACGAGTAAAAGAGGAGGTAATTAATTGGGTATTTTACTTCCCATAGCTATAAATTTTATTTGAAGGCTATTTAATAAGGAATAATGAAAGAATTCTATCTTGTACCGCGAAAAGCTATTGATCAACAGAAGCCTACGGCGGTAGGTGTAGAGAAGCCTACGACAGTGAGAACAAATCCTGTTATACATCACTTGATAGACTTATGATTAAAACTTAAGGATTATGATTTTGCAGTCTCCCTGGTAAATTATTTTAATACAACTGGACTTGTAAAGTGGGATGAGGAAGGGAACATTACATCACCAGTTACTGGGCTCAATATTGTTGATGATGTTATAGGCAGGATATGCACTCGGAAATTGTTATTCCCAGAAGATAAATTGCCTATAGCCAAGTTGTTTTTTTCTTTGACCTCTACACCTAAGAATTTATTTAGAAATGTAGGTGCGAAAAATCAATTGTTTTCTCCTCCGAGTTTGAAGAGGAAGATCAAGGCTGTAGATGAAGTGGAGTCTACCTGGATACCATATTAAGGTGAGTTTCTATTTATTTTTATCATTTACTATTAGACTACAGGATGGATAGTTACGTTATATATGCAGCAAGTAACTCAGATACTGATGCATTTAAAAATAATGCTCCCAATGCTTTTGAAAATAGATTACATAATCAGCTGCCTTTAGATCCAAATAAAGCTTATGATGTGTGCCTGAAGAATATATTCCTACCTCCGTCTTATTTTGCTGTTATGAGGAATGACCCGGAAAGTCTTATTTCAGTTCAACTTCTAGTGTCTAATAAAAATTATCTGATTTGAGTACGGTGAATACATCTTTCACTTTAAAGTCAGATATTTTAGCGAGTGATAATTACATAGAGCTAACGACTATTTTAAATAGAGAAATTTCAACTATATTTTCAAAGGTTCACTGAGTTTATAGGATCCGTACTTAATTATAATTTCCCAGACCATGGGGGCATTTATATGAAATTTGATTCGAGTATTAATCGAATTTAGTTTAATGAAGCATTTAGTGAGAAGTTGTTAAAATTATTTATTACAAAGGATGGTAAATTGATTGTTCGAATTTCTTTATCTTTCGGTCGAAATATATGTAAAGTTATTGGAGCTGAAGTAAGTAAAGAAATTGAATTTGAAATAAGTTTATTGAGGTAAAATACACACAAAGGGATGAGGTAGCTCAAGCTATTCTCACCCCATTCAGTACAACGTGTTAGTACATATATAGACACACATCACAAACAATAAACCTGTTACCAAACATTCTGAGAGATAAACATGTACATTTCCTCCTTCACAAGTAGTGGTATCAGACGTACACAAATACTTTTATGACCTAGTTATATGGATAATTCAACAAAATATTACAGTCTTGGTGCAAAATTCTTATATCTCTCAAGAATATCATCAACCTTTCCTTTGTGACACATCCAGGCTATTTGCTCAGGAACAGTCCTTATCTCAGTTTTCTATATACATTAATCAACGGACAATCAAGAACATAATGGGCAAGGGTGTGAGACCTTAACATACCACATAGTTTACACTTTGTGTCATTATCATGAACACCTATCCCATATTCCCAGTAATATTTGTACCCAAGCCTGAGCCGCATGTACACAGAGTCACTCCAAGCATTTCTCCTTTTACCATAAGTGAAATGGGTGTTTTGACTCACATACATGTAGTGTTGCATGGTTAGACTTCTCTCATACATTATCCCTCTCCTCTCCACTCCTGCCTGTGCCTGAATATTTCTGATTTTGCTTCTTATTTGTCTCATTGTGAATTCACATTCAATGTCAATTTGTGGTTTTGATGTGGCACGTTTGGCCAAGTCATCCGCCACCTCGTTGAGCACTATTCCAACATGAGATGGAATCCACATGAATTTCACACTATGACCTTTCAGCTGTATCTCAGTTATTCTTCTCTTACAATCCTCAACTATAGACATGAAGACTGGGTTTCGACTGTTTAAGGACTCCAGTGCTCCTCGGCTATCGACAAATACAAAAACATTTTTGTCATCATGACATACTTCCTCCAAACACGCCAGAATGGCCTGCAGTTCAGCTTGTGTGGATGATATATAATTACTAAGCCGGAGTTCAATTATCCTGTCCACAGTCCCAAACTCCGTATATTCCCTTATTAGGACACCACACCCTGCCCTGCCATCCTCCGCCACCGACCCGTCGCAATATACATGTAAACTGTTGCCTCTTGGTAACCGAGATATCATGCTTCCATACAAACACCGTAATTGTCCCGGTTCATGATGAATCTTTTTCACCTTGAGGGGTACAATTTCGACGTCTATTTTCTGTACTTTCCAGGGAGCAGACATATTACACTGTCGAGAGGGTTTACACCAGTCAAGTACATCGTATTCCCTGAGGTCATGAGCTAATCCCCTCGTGTAGCGTGTCTCCCTCAGTTTCCTGGAAGTGTGTACGTCACTCAAGCAGTTCTGAACGCTCTCAAACAGCTTATCCCCTCCTTTTCTCCGCATGAAACGAATAGCTACTCTAGTGTTAATGTCACGGACTCTATCACACACACTCTGTAAATTTAATTCCATTCTCATTATTTCAATCATTGCATTTCTTTGACATCCAAGAATAATCCTCATAGCCTCGTTCTGTATCAGCTCTATTTTTTGAATTCTGCCTTGGCCTGTGTAAGACAAAACGGGTGCTGAGTAGTCTATCAGGGACCGAACAGTGCTTATGTATAACATCCGTAAGATAGGTACCCCAACACCTTTACCAGAAAAAGCCAGTGCTTTTAGAGGATGCAGACGGGCTTTACATAAGGTGCTGATATGGTTTATTTCAGCATTTTTACTCTCACATGTGTATCCAACATACATGCCCAGATACTTGTACTTCTGAACACGGCTCAGTTCCACACCATTTAGAGTAAGTGTTATATTTCTTCGTTTCCTATACTCATAATTGGTTTTATCTGCATTTATAACTAAGCCTAACTTGTGACAGGTTGTACCAAGTATGTTAAGAGCAGTTTGAATTTTGTTCCCGGAAGTGCTAATACATTGAATAAGGTGGGACTTAATACTCCCCCTTTTGGGGTACCTAACTGAAACCTCCGTTCCTCAGACATGTATCCCTGATAATACACCTGACCTTTTCTGCGTTGTAGATAATCCCTTATCCAGTGTAGCAATCTCCCTGTTATTCCCAGATTGGCTAATTCGTATAAGATTACTTCCCCATTGGCTTTATCAAATGCTCCTTGTAGATCAACAAAAACTCTACAATTGTCATCCATATTAGACAAACACTTTAAGAGATTATCCGCAGTACTTTTGCCTTTGATAAAACCAAAGAGATTACTGGACATGTTATCACCTACAATGTAGAGTAGCCTATTTAACAAAATCCTTTCCATCATTTTACAAAAGCAGGATATTAAGGAGACAGGTCTGTAGCCTCCGTTTGACTTAGGGATAGGAATGATGACAGCCTCTTTCCATTTTCTTGGTAACTTTCCCTCTCTATAACTCATATTAAACAAATCAAGTAAGAGTAAGTAAAGTGTATGATACTTTTATTATGAATAAAATACCTAATAAGAGGATAACTGTACAAGATACATGCTATTATCATCCTAGGCCAGGAGGCCGTATAGATTTCTTGTGTGTTTATTGTGATAAGGTGCAGCCCACCATGTTGGTAATCAGATTGTAAATATCTTGGATGTTGTTTCATTTCAAGTAATGCAACGCACAGGAAATTATATAAACCTTTAAATACAACTAATATTGATGGCATTAGTATTAAATTAACAGATCAGGATGGGGCGCCTGTATATTTTGAAAAGGAAGGATGTACGATTGCAGTATTGCATATTAGACCTATTGATATATAATGGTAAAGAGATGAGGGAGTTTATCATTCTCTCCAGACTCGTTTAAACATGAGGGTTGGAGTTTGTACAGCTGTCCGTTGACGAGGTAGGGCGATTTATCGCACCTCGAGGGGAAGAGAGGTGGAGCTCTGGGCGATATTACTGTTTGTGATAGAAGACATTTAAGAGGTGGAATATTAAGTTTCTTAACTGGTGTAGCTCGTAAAGCAACTCCTTTCCTATTAAAAACTACTATGCCAGCTGCATTGACAATGGGACAGAATGTTTTGCAGGATATAAATACAGGCCAAGGTACTTTGAAAGATTCAATTAGAAAACGTGGTATGGAAACATTAAAAAGTATATAAAAACTATATATATATATATATATATATATATATATATATATATATATATATATATATATATATATATATATATATACTATATATATATATATATATATATAAGTATATATATAAAATGATTGCAGGTGGACGAATAACAAAAGAAAACGAAAAGACCTGCTTATATAAAGAAAATGGATAGATATAGAGACGTGTTTTCATAAAACAGTACTAGTTGTATGCTAGACGCAGGACATGATGAGAGTAAATGCTCCTAGTGCAGCATTGCAAGTTCCTTTAGAAAATTATACAGCTGCTAAAATGCGATGGCTTTCCTAAAGTTAGTCCGCAATAGAATGGTTGAAAATACGATATTTTCAAGACAGACACAAGATATTTTACCTGTGAATTCATGTATTAATAATAATTTAAAGATTCTTATACTGAATTCCGTATCCCAGGAGTTAAGGGTCAATTTATTGATCTTTCGAGCCTGACATTAGAACTCATGGTTGAATTAACGGGGACCTGACGGAATTACGGATTTTAGCGGATATTAAAAATGCATCAATAGTTAACGGCTTGTCCAAGACAATGTTTAAATCTGTAATTGTTTATTTAAATGAGCAAGGTGATGGAAACGAATTCACTATTTTCATATTTATCGTATGTTAAAGCTAATGACAACGCTTTCTGAATGTAAAGCTGAAAGATTCAAAGATCTAACGTATTTCTATAATGATGTTTTTCCTGAAAAATATGATGCAGATTATTTTAAGAATGCCTCAGAGGACCTTAAATCTAGATTTGTAAAGTTAAAAACTGAGGGAGTAAACTGTTGCTTTAAACTGCTATTGGACATTACAACTTTGAGCGAATATCTTTTGGATAGAATTGATATTCGTTTGAGATTAGAACTTAACAGTGATCCGTGGGTTATAAACAGTATTGAATCTGGATACAAGTTTAACATTAAACTAGCTAGAATGTGGATTGATCGGAAAACTCCGTTCGCATCTGGATTGGAGGCTATTAATAGAGCTTTGGCTGAACAAAATACGCCAGTTACATATACGTTTGATAAGACACTCTACAAGACGTTCATTCTTGGGAATGGCAGCAGAGATTAAGTATTGACCAGCCATGGGGGAGCATTATCCCAGATAAATTATTTATTATGATGATGGATATGGAAGCCATATCCGGAGCGTATACGCTTAATCCACTTTATTTCGATCACTGCGATTTATCTAATGTATATATTACAAGCGATGGGACAAATTTATTTAATATAACTTGCAAGTTCCCGAATAAATGTTCGAAACTATACTATGAGACACAAAATGCAGTAGGCTTTAATGCCTGTAATACATTGACATATAATTAATTTATAAAAGGACGAACGGTACTGGCATTTAGACTAACGCCTGAGGAACTGAGAGATATCCTTCCTATAGAGGCTACGGGCAACTTGAGAATTACCTTAGAATTTGCTGTTCCAGTGAAATCAAATAAAGTTATTATTTTATTCGGAATACAACGGGAGTATTGAAGAATTTATTCTGATAGGCGAGTTATGTGCGATACAAGAGCATGAACTGCAAACAAATTAATATGGCATTGAACAATATGACGGGTAATAAAGCTGAATATATCGGATGCTATTTAGCGACGGATATATATAGAATAATGAAACAAATACGGGATAGTCCGATTATGTTTATAATAAATACCTTAGGAAGAGACTGTAAGGAAGTAATGGGCCACTGGATTGCTGTATATAAATCTAAACGGAAAATAGTTATACTAGATTCTTATGGAATAAATGTGTATTTGCCTTACATTTCGGAGTTTTTTAAATTATTATAAAGACTGCGATGTATACACGTTTACAGTGCGACTTCAGAGTTTAAATACATACGTATGTGGCTATATGCGATGTTTTTCTGTTATCATCTTTCTAACAAGGATCTAAAACTGCATTCAAGCTATTTGAAACTAGTTTTACTTACGAAGATTATATGCAGAATGATAGGAACGTAATGAGGCTATGCTTATGCTTTATTAAAAAATATGCCAAGCTGCTATGAAACGCTATGTTACGATAAGAGGAATATTTGTTGGAAAATGTCCTTGGAGACAACGGATTGAATGAGGCTACAGACGACTAACTAATTGAAATGGTGAGTACATTTGTTTTGAGGTTTTTACGTGTTTGATGAATATTGTACATGTAATAAACGCTATCTAAACTGTTATTCTTTATTTACAGAGATGAGGAGTGAATAGGATGGAAATTATACAAGTGGATTGATGAGCGAGCTTCTTAGAACTCCAGGATAAATGAGTCGTTTATTATAAATTGTGTAAACTGAAAATTAGATAGCTAAATAAATAAAAATAAATAAATATGTTTTATTAATGCCTAATGTATATATATATATATATATATATATATATATATATATTATTACGGTGGTGAACGCTGGCAATGACTGGCAGATGACAGGGCATGTAATCAGGTGTTGAAGACCTCGGGCAGGTAGCCTGGGGCAGCTTAGGTAGCCTTGGGACGACTTAGGCAATGAATTGATTAATAATGGATCACCCTAGACTGAAAGTGTTGTCATGGAATGTTAATGGTTTAAGAAACAAGGTTACAGATGTTCATTGTTATGTGATGGGAAATGATATTGATGTTGTAGCTCTCCAAGAGACAGGGGATAGGAATGAAGGATTATTGAAATTAAATGGCTATAAAGGGTTTCACCTCTTCGCTGCAAATAACATCAGAGGCACGTCGATTTATGTTAAGAACTCCATACCAGCAGAGTTAGTAGAACCGCCATCAAAAACGCAAGGTATAGAGAGTGTCTGTGTTAAATTATCATTAAGGGAAGGGGAATTTATTGTAGTTAATTTGTATGTATCCAGGAACTGCTTCGACGCTAACTATTTACCTGACTGCATTTATACTAATCCTTCACTGGTCATTGGGGACCTTAATGCTCGGCACACAAGCCTTGGGTCAGTGGGTAGTATTAATGCTAATGGGGTCAAGTGGTTACAGTTTCTACAAGATCATCCAGATACCTGTCTCTTGGGAAACAATGAACTAACTCACATCAGGGGAGGACGGCTTGACTATGCCTGCGTTTTAAACTCTCAGGGGATTATGGGGGAGGCTCGGGTTGTTCGGGAACTACTTAGTGACCACTTTGCCTTGAACGTTGAATTACCACTGGGGAAAAAACAAGTCCACTTTCAAAGGAAAAGGCTAAATATTAATAAAGATATGAAAAATTATTTTATTCAAAATATGGGAGATTGGTATCAACATTACACGCCGCTCTGCGTTGATAGTTTTTACGAGGACATGGTCGAGAACATAGAGAAATTAGTACAGAGGGAAAATAACGGGGGCAGGGGAAGCAAGACGGACCTAAGAAATTTAAATATTCCAATGATCAGCAAGTCAAGGGATGGGAGAGAATGCTACGGAGTGCGCATAAAGCATGGTTAAAAAATGGAATGAGGGATGAAGAGAAAAATACAATGTTGGAAGTGGCTAGGGAATGCAGTCAGGTGAGGAAGGAGGCGCGGGACAGATACTGGCAAGAATTTGCTCAGTCCATTGGTAATACTAAGAACCTTAAAGACATATGGAGAGCAGTAAACAAAATCAGGGGTTGTAAGACCAAATTCATTGCTCACTCAGATCCAGGGAAAGTTGCTAATGAGTTAGTAGATAAATGGGCAAGTGCTGCTGGTATGGAGTCCTTACCTGCAGACACGAGAGTCCACCATTGAGTCATGGGAAAATATTAGAAATGGTAGTAACTTTATGTGCCTTAAATACAAGATCTATAACATGCACTGAGATAACCCACGATGAGCTACTGGATGCTATAAAAAGTGGCAGCTCCACTGCTCCGGGAAAAGATGGAGTAACGTATGACATACTTAATTATTTAGCCGGTATGAAACCTTAATCCCTTACTTGATTTGTTTAATATGAGTTATAGAGAGGGAAAGTTACCAAGAAAATGGAAAGAGGCTGTCATCATTCCTATCCCTAAGTCAAACGGAGGCAACAGACCTGTCTCCTTAATATCCTGCTTTTGTAAAAATGATGGAAAGGATTTGTTAAATAGGCTACTCTACCTTGTAGGTGATAACATGTCCAGTGATCTCTTTGGTTTTATCAAAGGCAAAAGTACTGCGGATTGTCTATTAAAGTGTTTGTCTAATGTGGATGACAATTGTAGAGTTTTTGTTGATCTACAAGGAGGCATTTGATAAAGCCAATGGGGAAGTAATCTTATACGAATTAGCCAATCTGGGAATAAACAGGGAGATTGCTACACTGGATAAGGGATTATCTACAAGGCAGAAAAGGTCAGGTGTATTACCAGGGATACATGTCTGAGGAACGGAGGTTTCAGTTAGGTACCCCACAAGGGGGAGTATTAAGTCCCACCTTATTCAATGTATTAATGAACAGATTAGCATCAGAGATGTATCCTCCAGGGGTCACGACGATCATATATGCTGATGACATTCTTAATACAAGGCACTTCTGGGAACAAAATTCAAGATGCTCTTAACATATTTGGTACAACCTGTCACAAGTTAGGCTTAGTTATAAATGCAGATAAAACCAAATACGAGTATAGGAAAACGAAGAAATATAACACTTACTCTAAATGGTGTGGAACTGGAGCCGTGTACAGAAGTACAAGTATCTGGGCATGTATGTCGGATACACATGTGAGAGTAAAAATGCTGAAATAAATCATATCAGCACCTTATGTAAAGGCCCGTCTGCATCCTCTAAAGCACTGGCTTTTTCTGGTAAAGGTGTTGGGGTACCTATCTTGCGGATGTTATACATAAGCACTGTTCGATCCCTGATAGACTACGCAGCACCCGTATTGTCTTACACAGGCCAAGGCAGAATTCAAAAAATAGAGCTGATACAGAACGAGGCTATGAGGATTATTCTTGGATGTCAAAGAAATGCAATGATTTGAAATAATGAGAATGGAATTAAATTTACAGAGTGTGTGTGATAGAGTCCGTGACATTAACACTAGAGTATCTATTCGTTTCATGCGGAGAAAAGGAGGGGATAAGCTGTTTGAGAGCGTTCAGACCTGCTTGAGTGACGTAACACACTTCCAGGAAACTGAGGGAGACACGCTATACGAGAGGATTAGCTCATGACCTCAGGGAATACGACGTACTTGACTGCTGTAAACCCTCTCGACAGTATGTAATATGACTGGCTCCCTGGAAAGTACAGAAAATAGACGTCGAAATTGTACCCCTCAAGGTGAAAAAGATTCATCATGAACCGGGACAATTACGGTGTTTGTATGGAAGCATGATATCTCGGTTACCAAGAGGCAGCAGTTTACATGTATATTGCGACGGGTCGGTGGCGGAGGATGGCAGGGCAGGTGTGTGGTGTCCTAATAAGGGATTATACGGAGTTTGGGACTGTGGACAGGATAATTGAACTCCGGCTTAGTAATTATATATCATCCACACAAGCTGAACTGCAGGCCATTCTGGCGTGTTTGGAGGAAGTACGTCATGATGACAAAATGTTTTTGTATTTGTCGATAGCCGCGGAGCACTGGAGTCCTTAAACAGTCGAAACCCAGTCTTCATGTCTATAGTGGAGGACTGTAAGAGAAGAATAACTGAGATACAGCTGAAAGGTTATAGTGTGAAATTCATGTGGATTCCATCTCATGTTGGATAGTGCTCAACGAGGTGGCGGATGACTTGGCCAAACGTGCCACATCAAAACCACAAGTTGACATTGAATGTGAATTCACAATGAGACAAATAAGAAGGCAAATCAGAAATATTCAGGCACAGGCGGGAGTGGAGAGGAAGAGAGATAATGTATGAGAGAAGTCAAACCATGCAACACTACATGTATGTGAGTCAAAAACACCCATTCACTTATGGTAAAAGGAGAAATGCTTGGAGTGACTCTGTGTACATGCGGCTCAGGCTTGGGTACAAATATTACTGGGAATATGGGATAGATGTTCATGATAATGACACAAAGTGTAAACTATGTGGTATGTTAAGGTCTCACACCCTTGCCCATTATATTCTTGATTGTCCGTTGATTAATGTATATAGAAACACTGAGATAAGGACTGTTCCTGAACAAATAGCCTGGATGTGTCACAACGGAAAGGTTGATGATATTCTTGAGAGATATAAGAATTTTGCACCAAGATTGTAATATTTTGTTGAATTATCTGCAGGTGTCTTGCAAATTGTCTATACAGTATACCTAGGTCATAAAAGTATTTGTGTGTACGTCTGATACCATACTACTTGTGAGGGAGGAAATGTATATTTTTACCTCTCAGAATGTTTGGTAATGTGTTTATTTGTGATGTGTGTCTATGTATATATTAACACGTTGTACTGAATGGGGTGAGAATAGCTTGAGCTACCTCATCCCTTTGTGTGTATTTTACCTCAATAAACTTATTTCAATTTCAATTTCAATTTCAACTTAAGTATTAAAGGTTGCATTGAGAAGCCTCGGTTGTTTTATGTAAAACTGACTCGTTTAATGTAAAGGAACAAATATTACGATGTCTAAAATAGCTGTACGGAATTATGAATGAATAATATGAAGTAGGAGAGGGGGGATAGGTAACAGGTAGAGAGAGGGGGAGGGACGGTCAAGACAAGATTATGGAGATGACACCTGTTTTGTGAGATAGGGATGGAGGCAGAGGCTGACTGACTGGAGTGAGGTTAACACAGGTGACGTAGGGGTAGGGAGGGAGGGGGGGAAGGAGGGGGTAAGAGGTAAGATGACGCGGGGGGGGGGAGGAAGGGGTGAGAGATAGGAGAAGGTGACGTGGAGAAGGGGTGGGGGGGGGGGGAGTGGGATGACTGGGTAATGATTCAATTTAGTTATATAGACATACTCGTTTGTAGGTAAGAATTTATACTTAAAAGTATACGGACTAAAATAACTGTTTATGACATTTATTCTCGGTAATAAGAAAGCTAACTTGCCCTGACTTTTATAATAAACTTCTAAGATCTCTGAAATTATTTTCCTCATAAGAAACTTCTAAGAGCATATCGACCCTTATCAAAAGTTCGTTGAATCCGGTGGGGCGTAGCGGAACTTTGCCTGCAAAAAAAGGGCCCATACGCCCCTGGGTAATATCGGCCCTTTTTTCCCGAAATCCAATGAGGCGCATACGCCGCCATCCCTACTACTGTAGTAGTGGCGTACTAGTTGTGGTGTGGTAATAGTGGTGTACTAGTTGTGGTGTGGTAGTAGTGGTGTACTAATGGTAGTGTTGTAGTAGTGGTGAACTAGTTGTTGTATGGTAGTAGTGGTTTACTAGTTGTTGTGTGGTAGTAGTGGTGTACTAGTTGTGGAGCGGTAGTAGTGGTGTACTAGTGGTGATGTGGTAGTAGTGGTTTACTAGTGTTGTGTGGTAGTAGTGGTGTACTAGTTGTGGAGTGGTAGTAGTGGTATACTAGTGGTGATGTGGTAGTAGTGGTGTACTAGTGGTGATGTGGTAGTAGTGGTGTACTAGTGGTGATGTGGTAGTAGTGGTGTACTAGTGGTGATGTAGTAGTAGTGGTGTTTTAGTGGTGCTGTGGCAGTGGTGGTAGTGATGTGGTAGTGGTGGTAGCGGTGGTAGAGGTGGTTGGTAGTGTTTGTGTGGTACTGCTGGTAGTGGTGGTGTGGTGTGGCGTGGTACTGATGGTAGTTGTGGTAGTGGTTGTGTGGTTGTGGTGGTAGTGTAGTAGTGGTGGTGTGGTACTGCTGTTAGTGGTGGTAGTAGTGTGGTACTGCTGGTAGTGGTAGTGTGGTACTGCTGGTAGTGGTGGTGTGGTACTGCTGGTAGTGGTGGTATTGTGGAAGTGGTAGTGTGGTAGTACTCACCTAATTGTACTCGCCTAATTGTGCTTGCGGGGGTTGAGCTTTGGCTCTTTGGTCCCGCCTCTCAACTGTCAATCAACTGGTGTACAGATGCCTGAGCCTACTGGGCGCTATCATATCTACATTTGAAACTGTGTATGGAGTCAACCTCCACCACATCACTTCCTAGTGCATTCCATTTATTAACTACTCTGACACTGAAAAAATTCTTTCTAGCGTCTCTGTGGCTCATCTGGGTACTAAGTTTCCACCTGTGTCCCCTTGTTCGTGTCCCACCTGTGGTGAAGAGTTTGTCTTTGTCCACCCTGTCAATTCAACCTGAGAATTTTGTAGGTGGTTATCATGTCTCCCCTTACTCTTCTGTTTTCCAGGGATGTGAGGTTCAGCTCCTTTAGCCTTTCCTCGTAGCTCAATCCTCTCAGTTCCGGGACGAGCCTGGTGGCATACCGCTGAATCTTCTCTAACTTTGTCTTGTGTTTAACTAGGTATGGACTCCAGGCTGGAGCGGCATACTCCAGGATTGGTCTTACATAAGAGGTATACAGGGTTCTGAAAGATTCCTTACACAAATTTCCGAAGGCAGTTCTTATGTTGGCCAGTCTAGCATATGCCGTTGATGATATTCTTTTGATGTGGGCCTCTGGGGACTGGTTCGGTGTGATATCAACCACCAGATCCTTCTCTCTATTTGACTCTTGCAGGATTTCCCCTCCTAGATGATACCTTGTGTTCAGCCTCCAGCTCCCTTCGCCTAATTTCATCACCTTACACTTTCCTGAGTTGAACTTTAGCAGCCATTTTCTAGACCATTCTTCCAGTTTATCCAGGTCATCCTGTAGTCTCTGTCTATCTTCATCCGTCTTGATTCTTCTCATAATTTTTGCATCATCAGTAAACATTGAGAGGAATGAGTCTATACCCTCTGGAAGATCGTTCACATATATTAGAAACAGGATGGGTCCAAGTACTGAGCCCTGTGGGACTCCGCTGGTGACATCTCGCCACACTGATGGCTACTCCCTCACTATTACTCGTTGTTTCCTGTTGCTTAAGTACTCCCTTATCCACTGGAGCACCTTCCCTTTTACTCCTGCTTTTTGCTCCAACTTTTTTAACAGCCTTTTATGGGTACTGTGTCAAAGGCTTTTTGGCAATCCAGGAAAATGCAGTCGGCCCACCCTTCTCTTTCCTGCCTAATTTTCGTTGCCTGGTCATAAAATTCTATTAAACCTGTGAGGCACGATTTACCATCTCGGAACCCATGTTGGTGGTGCGTTACAAAGTTATTTCCCTCTAGATGCTCTACAAGCCTTTTTCTTCTCCATCTTCTCCATCACCTTGCATGGTATACAAGATAAGGAAACTGGCCTGTAATTCAGTGCCTCTTGCCTGTCACCCTTTTTGTATATTGGGACCACGTTAGCTGTCGTCCAACTTTCTGGTAAGTCTCCTGTTTCCAGTGACCTGTTATACACCATAGAGAGTGGCATACTTAGTGCTTCTGCACCTTCCTTTAGTATCCATGGTGAGATTCTATCAGGCCCAACAGCCTTTGTCACATTCAGCTCCAACAGACACCTTTTGACCTTATTACTGGTGAGGTCAAATTCCTCCAAGGTTGCTTGATTTGCCGCCTCCTCATTTAGTGCAGGGGCTTCTCCTTGTTCTATTGTGAAGACCTCCTGTAATCTCTTGTTGAGTTTTTCACACAGCTCCTTGTCATTCTCTGTGTATCTGTTCTCCCCTTTCCGCAGCTTCATCACTTGTTCCTTCACTGCTGTTTTCCTCCTGATGTGGCTATGGAGCAGCTTTGGTTGGGTCTTGGCTTTACTCGCGATGTCATTTTCAAACTGTCTCTCTGCTTCCCTCCTCACTCTGAGGTACTCATTTCTGGCCCTCTGGTATCTCTCCCTGCTCTCTGGTGTTCTGTTATTTCTGTCGTTTCTCCATGTTCTTTTACTCAGTTGCTTCGCTACTTTACATTCCTGGTTGAACCATGGGTTTTTCTGTTGTTTTTCGTTGTTCTCCTTTTGGACGGGGATAAACCTGTCTGCAGCTTCCTGGCACTTTTGGGTGACAAAATCCATCATGACCTGCACATTCTTGTCTCTAAGTTCTGTTTCCCATGGTATTCCCCTGAGGAAGTTCCTCATCTCGTCATATTTTCATCTTCGGTAATTTAGTCTTTTCCCCTCCACTCCCATCCTTGGATAGGATATCCCTACCTCCACCAAGTACTCAAAGGTCAGTACACTATGGTCACTCATTCCTATGGGGGTTTCAACTTTGACTTCCCTGATTTCTGACTCATTCAGGGTGAATATCAAGTCGAGTCTAGCTGGTTCATCATTGCCTCTCACTCTTGTGGGTTCCTTGACATGCTGGCTCAGAAAATTCCTTGTTGCCACTTCCAAGAGTTTAGCTCTCCACGTATCTGCACCACCATGTGGGTCCCCATTCTCGCAGTCTATCTTTCCATGGTTGAAATCGCCCATGATTAAGAGTCTTGAGCCATTCCTGCAGGCAACTGAAGCTGCTCTCTCTATTATATTAATGGTTGCCATGTTGTTCCTATCAAACGCCTGTCTAGGTCTTCTGTCATTTAGGGGAGGGTTGTAAATGACTGCCACTATTATCTTAGGTCCACCGATTGTTATATTTCCTGTTATGTAATCTCTAATTACATAACAGGAACTCATGGTTGGTGGTGTGGTAGGGGTGGTACTGGTAGTAAGGTAGTGGTGGTGTGGTAGAGGTGGTGTGTATGTTAGTGGTGGTGTGGTAGTGCTGGTAATAGTGATGTGAGTGGAAGTGCTGGTGTGAGTGGTAGTGGCGGTGTGGTAGTGGTGGTAGAGGTGGTGTGTATGTAAGTGGTGTGTCTGGAAGTTGTGGTGTCTTAGTGGTGGTAGTAGCGGTGGTCGTAGTAGTGGTGAGGTAGTGGTGGTGTTGTAGTGGTTGTGTGGTAGTGGTGGGAAGGTAGTGTTGGTAGTCGCAGTGTAGTAGTGGTTGTAATGGTGGTTTGTGTGGTAGTGGAGGTGTGGTGGTGGTGGTGCGATGGTTGTGGTGTGGTAGTGGTGGGGGAGATGTGGGTGCTGGGGTGTTGCGGTGGTGTGGGTGTGGTGGTGGTGAGGGTGGTATAGGTGTGGTGGTGATGTGGGTGGTGTGGGGGGTGGTGGTTGTGTGGGTAGTGTGGATGTGGTGGTGGTGGTGTGGGTGTGGTGGTTGTGAGGGTGGTGTTGGTGTGGCTGTTGTGAGGGTGGTGAGGTGTGGCTGTTGTGAGGGTGGAGAGGTGTGGCTGTTGTGAGGGTGGTGTGGGGTGTGGCTGTTGTGAGGGTGGTTGGGTGTTTGGTTGTGGAGGGTGGTGTGGGTGGTGGTGGTTGTGAGGGTGGTGTGGGTGTTGGGTTGTGAGTGTGGTGTGGGTTGTTGGGTTGTGAGGGATGGTGTGGTGGTGAGTTGTGAGGGTGGTGTGGGTGTGGCGGTGGTGAGGGTGGTGTGGGTGTTGGGTTGTGAGGGTGGTGTGGGTGTTTGGTGTGAGGTGGTGTGGGTGTGAGTTGTGAGGGTGGTGTGGGGTGTGGCGGTTGTGAGGGTGGTGTGGGTGTTGGGTTGTGAGGGTGGTGTGGGTGTTTGGTTGTGAGGGTGGTGTGGGTGTTGGGTTGTGAGGGTGGTGTGGGTGTTGGGTTGTGAGGGTGGTGTGGGTGTGGGTGGTTGTGAGGGTGGTGTGGGGGGTGGCGGTTGTCAGAGTGGTGTGGGTGTTGGGTTGTGAGGGTGGTGTGGGTGTGGTGGTTGTGAGGGTGGTGTGGGTGTGGTGGTTGTGAGGGTGGTGTGGGGGGTGGCGGTTGTGAGGGTGGTGTGGGTGTGGCGGTTGTGAGGGTGGTGTGGGGGGTGGCGGTTGTTAGGGTGGTGTGGGGGTGGCGGTGGTGGGGTGGTGTGGCGGTGGTTGGGGGCGGTGTGGGGGTGGCAGTGGTGCGGGTAGTGTGGGTGTGGTGGTATGGGGGTGGCAGTGGTGGTGTGGTTTTGGCTGTGGTGGGGGGATGTGTGTGGGTGGCGGGTGTGATGTGGGAGTGACGGGGGTGGCAATGGAAGGGGGTAATGTGGGTAGCTGTGGTAGGGGGTGTTGTGGATGGCGGTGGTATAGGGGGTGGTGTGATTGGCCATGATAGAGGGTGGTGTGGGTGGCGGTGGTATAGGGGGTGGTGTGGATGGCGGTGGTTGGTGGTGTGGGTGGCGGTGATAGGAGGTAGTGAGGGTGGTGGTGGTAGGGGGAGGTGTGGGTGGCAATAGTGGGGGTCATGTGGGTGGCGATGGTAGGGGGAGGTGTGGTTGGCAATGGTTTAGGGGGTAACGAGGGAGGCGGTGGTATAGGGGTTGGTGTGGGTGGCGGTGGTAGGGGTTGGTGTGGGTGGCGGTGGTAGGGGGTGATGTGAGGGGCAGTGGTATGAGGGTTGGTGTGGGTGGCGATGGTAGGGAGAGGTGTGGGTGGCGGTGGTAGGGGGTGGTGTGGGTGGCAGTGGTATAAGGGTTGGTGTGGGTGGCGATGGTAGGGGGTGGTGTGGCTGTCGGTGGTAGAGTGTGGTGTGGGTGGCTGTTGTAGAGGTTGCAATTGTAGGGGTGGTGTGGATTGCGGTGGTAGGTGGTGTGGGTGGCAGGAGGTGGTGAGGGTGGTGGTGGTAGGGGAAGGTGTGTGTGACAATGGTAGGGGGGTGGTGTGAGTGACGGTGATATAGGTGGTGTGGGTGGTGATGTTAGGGGGTGGTGTGGGTGCCGGTGGTAGGGGGAGGTGTAGGTGGCAATGGTAGGGGGAGGTGTGGGTGGCAATAGTAAGGGGTGGTGTGTGTGGTGATGTTAGGGGATGGTGTGGGTGGCAATGGTAGAGGGTGGTGTGGGTGGCGGTGGTAGGGGGAGGTGTGTGTGACAATGGTAGGGGGTGGTGTGGGTGGCGGTGGTAGGGAGTGGTGTGGGTGGCGGTGATATAGGGGTTGGTGTGGGTGGCGGTGGTAGGGGGTGGCGGTGGTAGGGGGTGGTGTGGGTGGCGGTGGTAGGGGGAGGTGTGAGTGGCGGTGGTAGTGGGTGGTGTGGGTGACGGTGATATAGGGGTTGGTGTGTGTGGCGGTGGTAGGGGGTGGTGTGGGTGGCGGTGGTAGGGCTGGTGTGGGTGGCGGTGGTAGGGGGAGGTGTGAGTGGCGGTGGTAGGGGGTGGTGTGGGTGGGCAATGGTAGAGGGTGGAGTGGGTGGGTGTGTTGTGGGTGGCAATGGTAGGGTGTGGTATAGGTGGCGGTGGTATAGTGGTTGGTGTGGGTGGCGGTGGTTGGGGTTAGTGTGGGTGGCGGAGGTAGGGGTTGGTGTGATTGGCGGTGATAGAGGGTGGTGTGGGTGGCAATAGTAGGGGGTGAAGTGGGTGGCGGTGGAAGAAGGTGGTGTGGGTGGCAGTGGTAGGGGATGGTGTTAGTGGGGGTGATCGGGTTTGTGTGGTTGTTGGTGGTAGGGGGTGGTGTGGGTGGCAATGGTAGGGGGTGGTATTGGTGGCGGTGGTAGGGGGTCGTGTGGGTGGCATTGATAGGGGGTGGTGTGGGTGGCGGTGGTTCGGGGTGATGTGGGTGGCAATGGTAGGGGTTGGTGTGGGTGGCGGTGGTGTTGGAAATTAACCAACATTTATTTTCCATTGTATACTAGGCATAGTATATACTAATCCTACTAATTTGTAAAATTAACATAAATTAATATCTGCCAAATTCTTCTCACATAGAAGGATAGAATTGCGTCAGATAATACCCAGCAAGGTATAAATATTGTCAACATGCCAGCGAATTGAATAATATTCTCGCCTTTAGCCAGTATTCTTTACAAGAATTAACACCTGACATTATAACAATTAGTGATCTAATAACAACGAGTTATCAACTAAAGAATCACTATATAAAAGTTCGTCTGTTATCTTAAACTAACATGTGGGAAGCAGAAAATTCTCTCCATTTCTCGTTTAATAAGAACACTGTTCATATTAACTATTTTTTGACGAGAATTTATATAGTATATAACTCCCTATAATTGCAACTCTATTCTCATTAATTTATTAAGTAGAGCAATTACAAGGAAAAGAATTTTCCGTTTCTACTGAAATATGATGCGCGGCGAGATGGGTTGAGGGAGGAGAAGGGCAGCTTTGGCCACGAGACACCGTGACGGCCACAAGTCAACCCGTTCTCTCAAATTTAATAAGTCAATATTGACTTATTAAATATGTGCATAGGTGACATACTTAACATAATAGATACCCTTAAAAAGATTCATAGAAAACACCGACCTTACCTAACCTTGTTAGTATCTTAAAATAAGCATCTTATTGCTTCGTAATTACAATTATTACCTAACCTATAATAGGTATAGGTTAAGTAATAATTGTAATTACGAACCAATAAGATGCTTATCTTAAGATACTAACAAGGTTAGGTAAGGTCGGTGTTTTCTATGAATCTTTTTATTGGTATCTATTATGTTTAGTATATCACCTAAGCACGTAGTTAATAAGTCAATATTGACTTTACGAATTTGCGAGAACGGGTTGCACAAGTACAGAGAGAGAGGTGAAGCTTGCGAAAGTTACGCGATCGGCCCAGGAGTGCATAATTACGCCATCAGCGATTCAAGGATTGCATCGGCGGATAACAATTACGTTAAGTGGTTTAGATTTTAGTGTTAAGATCTCTCAACATGTAAACTTTACCATTAGTTCGTCGTTACACCATGCTCCCTCCTCTAAACACAAGTACGTTCTGGTGAACTTAATTTGCCCCTTCTATTAATCCATAATGACATAATCTACAGTGTGTAAACAATTTTTACACCATATTAGGTTTCCAGTGGTGTTGAAGCAGCCTGAGGCGAGACAAATTCCCACGCCACGCTAGCGGGTCACATCTTCCAGCAGGTTCTAGATGACGCCGTCGCCCAACCACGCTACCGTTCACTGTTACATCTAAGCTGCTGATCTTACATTAATTTACTAATTAACTACTTATGTATAGTTGAGATTTAATAATATCTCGAATTTATATTTCATTTATGTGAGCTAGGAATTTAATCATATTTCTTATAGCCTCATGAATTTTAGATAGGAACAATTTTCTTGTCTAACATTCACTATGATATGATCTTGTCATTAACCAAATTATTGAAAACTTATACAAATTATATTTCTTAGTAAATCTTACTAATTTCTTTCGAGGAAGAACCTGCTTCGATTAAGTGTACTAAGAGTAATTCAGCTTTAGTATTAACCCCCAATTGTGAAGTTTGGGAAGGTTTAACTCTTGAATAATAATTATTCTTACAATCCATTAATGTCCAACAAATAATTCTTGATGATTACATTATCCACAGGCACAGGTATCTCAGTCCGTTTTATTGCACTAGTTATCTGTTTCCCTTTTCAGGAAAAATAGGGTGGTCTTTCGAGTAATTAAATTCAATCAATTAAATATCAATATATTAGGAATTAGCTTTCCTTCACGACAGGGGGTGGTGTGGGTGGCGGTGGTAGGGGGTGGTGTGGGTGGCGGTGGTTAAGGGTGGTGTGGTGGCAGTGGTAGAGGGTGGTGTGGGTGCCGGTGGTATAGGGGGTGGTGTGGATAGCGGTGGTAGGGGGTGGTGTAGGTGGCAGTGGTAGGGGATGGCAATGGTAGGGGTGGTGTAGGTGGCTGTGGTAGGGGATAGCGTGAGTCGCTGTAGTAGGGATTGGTGTGATGTGGGTGGTGGGGGCAGTGGTAGAGGGTGGTGTGGGTAGCAGTGGTATAGGGGGTGGTGGTAGGGGGAAGTGTGGGTGGTAATGGTAGGGGGTGGTGTAGTGGCAGAGGTAGGGGCTGGTGTGGGTGGCGGTGGTAGATGGTGGTGTGGGTGGCAATGGTAGGGGGTGGTGTGGGTGGAGGTGGTAGAGGGTGGTGTGGATGGCAATGGTAGGGGGTGGTGTAGGTGGCGGTGGTAGGGAGTGGTGTGGGTAGCGGTGGTAGGGGGTGGCGTGGGTGGTAGGGGGTGGCGTGGGTGGTAGGGGGTGGTGTGGGTGGCGGTGGTAGGGATGGTGTGGGTAGCGGTGGTAGGGGGTGGCGGTGGTATAGGGGTGGTGTGAGTGGCATTGGTGTGGGTGGCGGTGGTAGGGGGTGGTGTGGATGACGGTGGTATAGGGGGTGGTGTGGGTGGCAGTGGTAGAGGGTGGTGTGGGAGGCGGTGGTATAGGAGGTACATATGCCAGTAGGACGCTAAAGGCCGCATTAGTCATCTGGTGACGTCACACATAGTTGACCAGTCAGGTGCTGTGATACCTTAACACTTATATGCTAATGGCCAGTGTGACGATAATCTCTTTCAAGAGAGATTGAGCCTGCTGTTCCCTACCTAAAGTTACGTTTATTCTACAAGTATGAGATGCTACATTCAAGATACGTCCACAAGTAGCACAAAACGTTTTGACCAGGAGGCAAAACGTACCCCCAACTCCACACTCCCTTCACGCCGGCTCGTCATCAACCAGCCAACTACCCATCCCAGCCTGCCTGCTCCTGATTGGTGACTCGTCGACTGCACACTGCACCTCAGCGCCATCTACCTGAGTCGATGTCTGAGCTTGAACCAGCCATCAACTTCAGAATATTCTTTGTGCTCTAAGAGTTGACATCTCTCACTGGCATACTAAGCTCTCTGGCTCTGTATACTAAGGGAGGTCTCAGCCATAGCCAATATTCTCAGCACCATTTACTATTTTATCTATTGTGTTTTTGCATTTATCTTTGTTCTTTAATTGCACCATTCATTGCCACGGGACTTGTCTTTATTTTTATTTATGTTTAAAGTATATTAAAGTTTCATTGTTCTTACTTTGTGTTTTACGTGTTCCTCCCTCTCACTTACCACAGACAACAGGCAAGCATTCTATCTTTTTTTTTTTTTGTAAATGTGACAGGCATTGACACCTGCCATTGGAGGACTGCCGAACATCTACACTTCAACACTTTCCCGTCACACCAGCAATACCCTATCCCTATACTGAGGTCGCTTTTTGCGACGTCGCTAAACAACAACTGGTCTGTAGAATGTATTTGTTATATAATAAGTTAGGTTAGGATGGTTTGATAGGGTTTATGAAATGAATAACAGAAAATAGGAGTAATGAGCAAAAACACGAGCCAATGTAGCTGAATATCGCCTATGATGTTACAGAGTACAGTTGAGGTATTGGGAGTGATTTAGAGTTCACACTTATGTGTGAACCTCCTAGGATCCGCATTTAGCATGTTGGCGCCTCGCACCGCATTAGGGATGATGACATCAGAAAGGAAGGTAACTGCAGAAGGCCTTATTTCCAAAACATGAGAGGCTTGCTTTTACTAAATTTAATCCATATGTACACTGAATGAGTATTTTGATTTGTTATACCCTACAGCAAGGTGTGGGGAGGCATGTTTTTGAGTGAATGTGAGATGTGCATATATATTTATATACGTGTATATATATTTATGCGTTATACAGCAATAATGGATTACTACTGAACTTGCATTGAAGTCACCATGCCTGGGAGGGGTCTGTTTTCATACAAATGGATGATAGTGGGTTTTCATTTTTATTTGCCCTATGCTCAATAAACGATCCTTGAAGAAAAAGATTGACAATGCTTAAATTACATTATCTAGAAAGGCGAAGAAATAGAGATGACATGATAGAGGTGTGACTGAATGGTCATAGTAAAGACTGATATTAATAACCTATTAAACGTATAAACATGAAACAGAACAGGAATAAATTGGATAGGTTTTAGATTTAAGAAAAGACCTGGGTAAATACAGGTAACAGGGGACGAACTCGAAAATACACATAACTTCTTGCAGTGCTGCTCCCCTTTGTTTCATATGAATGGAATTCATTCCTATGCTCAATAATCGATCCTTGGGTGGACATGCTATTTCAGTAAACTGACTTATTCAGGGAAGATGAAGATTGGCCAGCTGATGGTCATTTGTCCATTAGCGATGCCTGTGCATGCGTCACTGGGGTAACGAAATTTTGGTACGCCATGGACCGGCATTTTAATCCTACTCCCAGGCAAATTGAAGACTGGCTAATGACTAATGACGTCATTAACTATTGGCGATGCCTGTGCAAGGGTCGCTGAGGTAACATAAAACACACGAGACAAGTACCGGCCATCACCATTTGTAACGAAAAACACACAAGACAATTACCGGCCATTGAAAAAAGATCGTGAAACAAGGGGATGCAAGTACTGGCTTTTGAAAAAAAAGTTCGTGAAACAGGGGGTGCAAGTACCGGCTGTTGAAAAAAAAGTTTGTGAAACAGGGGGTGCAAGTACCGGCCGTTGAAAAACAAGTTCGTGAAACAGGGGGTACAAGTACCGGCCGTTGAAAAAAAAGTTTGTGAAACCGGGGGGGTGCAAGTACCGGCCGTCGAAAAAAGAAAAATGGTCGGTACTTGTCTCGTTTCCTACTACTGTCGTAGAGGATGGTGTGGGTGGCGGTGGTAGGGGGTGGTGTGGGTGGGGGGTAATAGGGGTTGGTATGGGTGACGGTGCTAGGGATGGCAGTGGTAGGGGGTGGTGTGGGTGGTGGTGGTAGGGGATGTTGTGGGGTGGCAATGGTAAGGGGGGGTGTGGGTGGTGGTGGTAGGGGTTGGTGTGGGTGGAAATAATAGGGGTGGTGTGGGTGGCATGGATAGGGTATGGTGTAGGTGGCGGTGCTAGGGGGTGGTGTGGGTGGCGGTGGCAGAGGGTGGTGTGGGTGGCAATGGTAGGGAGGTGGTGTGGGTGGCAATGGTGGATGCATGTTCGAACACTCATCCGCTCCTGACGACCCTGCTGCCCCTCCAACTTTATCAGCTGCTCCTTGAGCCCACAACATCCCAAACATGATGTAACAACCCCAGAAGGCAGCTAAGTACCCAGTGACCTAAATGTGACCGAAATATACGACAAAACCTAACTTACTAGCTCATCTCGACCTCATTAGCGTTGCTCTCTGGAGAAACCTAACCTGACGTTCGCTGCTGCCACATCAACGATCTACCCCATCTGCCTGCGTACATCTCTGCTGCTACCATGCAAAACAATTCTAAGCTCGGCAAGGCCGCCAAGAACGATAGCACACCTATCAGGATGAACTCAACAAGCCAAGCTAGCAACAGGAATAACGCGGCTGAATCCCCCTTTGTGGCTGCCGGGGGGGGGGGGTACCGACCCTCCCTGCGTCAACAATAACAAACCTTCCCAGCTAAGTGAAGCGTCATCACTGACTCGAGCCATGCAACAGTTATGTAACCATATGGACCAACTTAAACGAGCTGCCTCCCCATGTTCTGACTTTAAGCATCTCGCTGATAATCCATGGCTCAGATACATGATGACCAAAAGTCTATAATCCGAGAGCAGTCGGACCTGATAATGAAGCTACAGAGTGATGCTTTGGCCATGCACAAGATTAACCAAGATCTGTCTACCAGAGTCGGCCAACTCGAACAGGAATTAAGCTCCCTTCAGATCTCGGGTACTAACTCTAAATCAGCAGAAACCTCTAAGAAGCAAGAAGAGATGTTACAAAAATTAGAGAACCATATTAACTCCCTACAACAGCAACACACTGCAACCCAAATCAGACCAACTTAAGCTCCTTGATTCTGTCATCATCTCATCACATGATTTTCCTCATGAAACTGACAGAGAAGACTGTACTGCCATCGTGATCCAGGAATTGCGTACTAAGTTGAATTATTCAATCGAAACAAGAGACATTAAGTCAGCTTATAGAGTGGGTACCAAATCATCTGGTACAAATAACAGAAAGATTCGTGTGAAATTAGATAGCAGCTCCCGCAAGTCAGACCTTATCACTGCTGCAGTCGCTAGGAAATCCAATGTTTATGTGAACGAATGTCTAACCAGATTCAGACAAAATCTCTTATTTAAACTATGTGGAATCTGCAAAAGATCCCCTGCTATTAAACATTGTTTTGTGCGTGATGGTAAAATAATAGGTAGGAAGACTGGCACTGGAAAAACTTATGTCATAACCACTGAGGCACACCTCACTTCTTTCCTGGATGACTGTGGGATATCAGCTGAATAACCAGAACATAATTTGTAGTCTCACATACAACCAAAGTGTTCTTAAGCTCTGCCTTTCCTTTCCAAAGTTTTTTTTATTTTTTTTTTTATTTTTTGTTTGTCATCTTTTCCTGTTTTTTACTCTGAATTATTTGGTCTTAATTAATCCCCTTGTCACTAAACCTAGGGTTTTTTATTACCCTGCTATATTTAGAGTAACTTGGTATTTGTTTCTTGTAATCATTTATTGGAATTAATTAATAGTATAATTGTTTATATAAGCATCTACCTCAGTATCATAGTAAAATCTTCCACATGAATATACTCTCACCCTGTTAATTTTTACACTTAGATTTATATTAGAGTAAAACTCAAGATTTAATTAGATTTACATGTCATCTTTTTTTTTCTCGGAATTATCTATTTGAGCTCACTTTGCTTTCTTAGGTCCATACCAATTATAGGATTTTAATTAACCATTACTAAGCTAATTATCTTCAAGATCATTTTACTTTATGATTATTATTTTTCTTCTTATTTTTTTATTTTACATTTATATTGTCAGTCTCTACTGATTTTTTTGTTTTTTATTTTATGTAACCTCTGTGTCCTTCCTGGCTATCTATTGGATCTTTATTTTACTTCTAAATTGTTACTATTTTATTGTATTTGCTTTTATTCTTGTGTTTTGCTTTATTGTGTATCTTGTATCGTGATCCCTCTGCATCTCTATGCACACTGATATTGATCCTGATCAAAATCTTCTGTCTCATATCTACACCAACCAGCACATTGATCATCATTATTGCAAGTATTTCACAGCACACCAGGCTAAAGACTAACTCCAAAATAGCACCTGTTTATCAGTTTACAACCAAAATGTTAGATCACTTGGTAAACATTTTGACGATTTAAATACATTACTCACAGCACTTGGTACTAACTTATCGTTCATTATTTTAACAGAAACTTGGCTAAATACAGACCATACCCAACTCTACAACTTAGCTGGTTATAAAGCCATTCATAACTGTAGGCCTAATAAAAAAGGTGGTGGCACAGCTATATATTACCGTGATAAATTTATCTGCAACAGTGTTATTAGTGACAGAGATGACTACTGTGAATATACTTTTGCTCAGTTTACAATTAAATCCCTTAAATCCTCTTTGACTATTGGAGCCATCTATAGGTTTCCCAATAACATAGCTTCTTTGTCAGACAACCTAAGGAATCTTATTATAAACAACAATCTCAACAAAAACCACATCATTCTGGGAGAAGACTTTAATATTGACCTGGGTCAACAAAATTGCTCTCAAGTTGACTATTTCCTTAACAGCATGAACTCCTGTATGCTAATCCCCACAATCACCAAATCTTCCCGAGTCACTCAAACATCAGCCACTACCTTGGACCACATATGGACAAACATAACAGCTCCCCTTGTATCTGGTATAATCTACGACAGAACAACTGACCACTATCCTACCTTTCTCATAGAGAACATGGACATAACACCACCAAAAAGCAAGAAACTTTCATTTAGGCTACACAGTAAATCAGCTTTAGGCAATCTTACAGATGCACTTCACAATATTAACTGGGATTCTGAATTCAATAATACCCAGGATATAAATTCATTTGCTAACCTCTTCCTCTCCAAAACTCTAAGCCTCTACAACCTTCATTGTCCCCTTCTTACCAAGCAAGTAACTGACAAAAGATTAAACAATCCAAGGCTCACAGGTGGCATTCTCAACTCAATCAAGAAGACACATGAATATGAAAAAAAACTTAGGATTGGCCTAGTTTCAAAGGAAGTAGCTAAAAGGTACTCATCAATGCTTACCAGTATCATAAGAAAGACAAAACTTGCATATTATGTGAATAGATTCAATGAAGCAAAAGGCAACATGAAAAGCACTTGGAAAACAATCTCTAGTATCCTAGGAACTAAACAACACTCACATAACCAAATAAAACTCTACAAGGATGGGGATATACCGTCAACTGATTTAGAAATGGCAAATGAATTTAATAGTTTCTTTTCATCGGTTGGTGCTAATCTTGCCAGTAAAATCCCACAGACTCAGACACATATTAACACATATCTCTCAGGCAGCTATCCAAACTCTCTTCTCCTTTCACCAATCAGCCCGGCAGATGTTGTGTCCATTATACACTCTCTAAAAACCAAGGCAGGGAACACCAGTGAAATTTCATCCATTGTATACAAGAGAGCCTCCCATGCCCTTGCCCCACCCATAGCCCTACTGTTCAACAAATCCATAGAGTGTCACACCTTCCCTGATATCCCCCAAAAAGTAAGAGTAACGCCAGTCCATAAAGGAGGCAATCCGGCGGACATAAACAATTATAGACCAATATCAAATCTACCCATTCTATCAAAAATATTTGAAAAAATTATTTACAAACAGCTCTATTCCTACCTCGTAAAATTCGACATACTCAGCCCCTGCCAGTTTGGCTTCCGGTCCCAAAAGAGCACCAACGATGCAATCATTAGTCTCCTTGACGTAATCTACTCGGCCCTTGAAAAAAATGGGTTTCCGATTGGACTCTTCATTGACCTAAGAAAAGCCTTTGATACTGTTAATCACAACTACCTCTTACTTAAACTCCAGCATTATGGAATCCTAGGCCTTGCCCTTGACTACATCCGATCCTATCTTAGTGACAGACACCAATATGTAACCATCAATGATACAACTTCTTCCACTCTACCAATTATCGTTGGAGTGCCACAGGGCAGTATCTTAGGACCTCTTCTATTTCTTATATATATAAACGATCTGCCTAATGTCTCTAATATTCTCAAACCTATATTGTTTGCTGACGATACTACCCTTATCTATTCAGACCTCAACCCACATACACTAAATAATGTTGTGAATAATGAATTAAAAAAAGTCCACTTATGGATGTCAACGAACAAACTAACATTAAACATCGAAAAGACTTACTACATCTTATTTGGAAGTAAATCATCAAATGCAATTCAGCTACAGATAGACAACATTAACATCAGTAATAAAAAATGATGGCAAGTTTCTTGGCCTATTCCTAGACAAGAGACTCAACTTCAGCACCCACATTCAACACATAACCAAGAACGTCTCTAAGACGGTATACTCTCCAAAATCAGATATTATGTTCCTAACTCTGCTCTCCTCTCACTATATTATGCACTAATCTATCCCTATCTTAATTATGGTATTTGTGCATGGGGGTCTACCACTGGAAACCACCATAAGCCCATCATCACGCAGCAAAAATCTGCTATCAGAATAATAACTAACTCTGCTTTCAGACAACACTCAGCTCCCTTGTTTAAATCCCTAAACTTGCTAAATATTAACTCCCTCCACACATTCTCCTGTGTCAACTACATTTACAAAACCCTGTTCTTAAATGCAAACCATGCTCTGAAACTCTCCCTGGACAGATGTAATAGGACCCATTATCACCACACCAGAGATAAATATCTCTTTGATATCCCCAGGGTCAAACTTAATCTGTGTAAACACTCTATTAAATTAAGGGATTAATTAAATTTAGGCAAATTAAGGGACCTAGTCTATGGAACTCACTCCTTAGTGAATTTAAAAACTGTAAAACTTTTACCTTAGGGGGCATATGCATGTACATTAAAAGTTGTTCAATTTGCTTATAAATTTATGTATGAAATGGTTATAGAAAGGGCTGCAACTGGTCCAAGTTTCACCATCACACCCTAAACAGAAAAGAAGAAAAAAAGTACACAACGTATTATGCAACGAATGTTCAACATTCTCAAATAATCTCAGGGAACACATGTGTCAACTAAAATGTCTACTATGTGCTATAGAAGCACAAACTCTTGTAATAATTGTAATATGTATGTGCAATATATATATATGTAAAATTTCTCTTTTTTTTGTCAATTTTTTTTTTCGTTTGTTATCAAGGGATTTGCATGAAACTTGCACACCTTGCTCAATGGATGCCTATCTGCAAGGGTGCCAATTATGAACGAAATCTGTCGAAGTCAAGCTCTGCTACAGGTGGCCGAACTTGGATCTTTATTTTACTCAGGAAAGTAATTTACAACTTCAAAGTACTTCAGAGCTCTCATTTATTAATCAATTTACATGCAAATTACACCTTATATGTAGAGTTTGTGCTTCTACAGCATTTAGTTGACATTTTAGTCCAAAGTCCATTTGTTGATTTTATAAAAATTTATAAACATCATATATTGCATATTTTTGGAAGGGTAACTTTGAATAATTATATTATTGCACTAAACACTTTTTTGATAAAACTGATCACTACAATCCTTTATTATGGGCTAGATTTAATATCTGAGTGTTATAGAAAGGATTTTAGTTGACACATGTGTTCCCTGAGATTATTTGAAAATGTTGAAAATTCGTTGTATAATACGTTGTGTATTTTTTTTCTCCTTTTCTGTTTAGGGTGTGATTGTGAAACTTGGACCAGTTGCAGCCCTTTCTGTAACTATTTCATAAATATATTTATAAGCAAATTGAACCACTTTTAATTTACATGCATATGCCCCTTTATTTAAAAGCAAAACCAAAAAGTACCTAATTTCATCTTAGTTTCCTACACTGAGCTTTAAATTTGCTCTGTTCCTAGTGTTACCCAATCTCCTAATTTTTATGTATTTAACCCAAACAACCTTATCATTGTGTTCATTGCTGTCTTCTTTTATGTGCTAGCCATATGCTGTATTGTGCCTACCAGTTTTTGTCAACTACCATTCAAGCTGTCATTGCAATCAATCTTAGTTACCTATGTGCTTTAATATACTGTACCTACACTTTTATCTCATGTTTTTTTTTCTTGTCATGTAACTACTATCATTTTTTTTTATAAATTTCGCAAGTATTTACCTACTTAAAATTTTCTTAGATTATGGACCTGCCCGAAACGCTGCGCGTACTAGTGGCTTTACAAGACTGTAATTACCATTTTATGTATCCTCACATTCCCAATGTACCTTCTTGTATATACATAAATAAAATAAATAAATAAATAAATGGTAGGGGGTAGTGTGGGTGTCAATAGTAGGAGGGGTGTGGGTCACAGTGGTTGGGGGTGGTGTGGGAGGCGGTGTTAGGGATTGGTGTGGGTGGCGGTGGTATAGGGTTTGGTGTGGGGTGGCGGTGGTAGGGGTGTGGTGTGGGGTGGCAGTGGTAGAGGTTGGTGTGGGTGGCGGTGGTAGGGGTGTGGTGTGGGGTGGCAGTGGTAGAGGGTGGTGTGGGTGGCGGTGGTATAAAGGTTGGTGTGGGTGGCGGTGGTAGGGCGTGGTGTTGTGGGGGTGATATGGGTTTGTGTGGGTGGCGGTGGTAGGGCGTGAGTAGTGAATAAGGAGACGAATTGAGGTAAAAATTTTCAGAAACGGTTGGGCACTTCCATGCCGACTTGACCCTGGTGGGCCAGATCGTCCATCCCTCTTATTTTAGGTGGTTAGGTTAGGGCACAGTCAGCGCGCTCCTGGCTGGCTGGCGGGTGGTTGGGTGGTGGTCCCCCCTGGGGTCCCGGGGGGGCCCACCACCCATGGTGTACCTGAGGAACTGGTGCCCTATCCTAACCTGCCTTTTTTTTACTTTTTGTCGCCTTGCTTTAAGATGAGTCTAGGGCCTCAAGAAGGGGGTCTCTACTTATGAGAGTTACCGAGGATGAATGTTCAATAGTTGGAAACCAAAAAAATACACTGGTGAAAGGCATATAAACGTTTTTTGGAGTATTTTAATGGCATGAGCAAAATGCACGATTTGTCCCGGGGGTGTTACGAGAGTACTACGGTATCAATTTGGGGGCCCTTACTTTTGAATGGATCAGAGGGTGAATGTTCAATAGATTCAAACCAAGAAACACAGTTGAAAGCGAATATAGAAGTTTTTGGAGTACTTTAATGAGGCTATGACTGAATAGTATAGGGAGGCCTTGGGCACAGCTCCATTTTCTGTAATGGTCAGAGGTGGATAACCCCCAGTGGGGGTCAAGCATACAAGGGGGGGTCAAGATTCCTTACAAAGACCAAGTTTGGATATATAGGTGTAGTAAGCCTTATCTTGAATTTGCATGATACTGTGGGGTACATTGACATGAAGGGCGAGTCATAGAACAGGATCTGCATGTGAGATGGGTCATATTGGGGTTTTAAAGAAGTTAAGATAGCTTTAAAGAGTCCTGTGTGCTTGATAGTGGGGAAATGTTCAGTAAATAATTCTCGTGTTTTGAATCTGAATGAGGGGTCCTAGTTTGTGTTCTAGTCGTAAAATGAGTTCCTTAGTATATTTGCTATGGAAAATGAGCTTTCAGTACTCTATATAATTTGAAATGAGGTCAAGAAAGACATGTTTATGTGCGAGAAGAGTCAGGTTGGAAACTGTTTATTCCAGTCATCCCCCCTTGGCTTTGCTCCGTTTTCTGTAGCTAAAGTAAAGATTACATTTTCTGTGGCATTCAGTTGATTACTGGTGAAAAAGGCATACTTGAATTTATATGGTTCTAACCTGTTTATAGATTTTATAGATATATTTTTCGGGACTCAAATTAGATTTTAATATGAAAAATAGCATAAAATGTATGTCTATCTTTTGTAATAAACGTTACAAGCATTAACTATACCTGTGATATTTCATAGAATACGAAAAGAAGTTTAAATAGTGGGGCCTCAGCCATATTGTGTTGGGTTTGACACTCCAAACATTAATCTGACACTCGTAAATATACTATAAAGGAAAGTAGTTGAATGGTTTAAGCAATTTAATACGTACTGGGAATCCTTTCAAAAAGTGGAAAGATGAATTCATTTTGGTATTACTGTCATTACTTTGGAAGTTTTTTAATTATAGCACATGCTTAAAAAACTCACTCGCAAAAACAAACTCATTTTTTTTTTTTTTAACTTACACAAATAAACCCAGGGCTTTCACATTCGCGCAAAATACTTAGTCCCCCCTAAACTTAAAACAGTTGCACAATCTTACTTAAACACATTGCTAAACTCTTATACACAAACAAAAACTCAATTTTTAACTTACACAAATAAACCCAGGGCTTTCACATTCGCGCAAAATACTTAGTCCCCCCTAAACTTAAAACAGTTGCACAATCTTACTTAAACACATTGCTAAACTCTTATACACAAACAAAAACTCAATTTTTAACTTACACAAATAAACCCAGGGCTTTCACATTCGCGCAAAATACTTAGTCCCCCCTAAACTTAAAACAGTTGCACAATCTTACTTAAACACATTGCTAAACTCTTATACACAAACAAAAACTCAATTTTTAACTTACACAAATAAACCCAGGGCTTTCACATTCGCGCAAAATACTTAGTCCCCCCTAAACTTAAAACAGTTGCACAATCTTACTTAAACACATTGCTAAACCCTTATACACAAACAAAAACTCAATTTTTAACTTACACAAATAAACCCAGGGCTTTCACATTCGCGCAAAATACTTAGTCCCCCCTAAACTTAAAACAGTTGCACAATCTTACTTAAACACATTGCTAAACTCTTATACACAAACAAAAACTCAATTTTTAACTTACACAAATAAACCCAGGGCTTTCACATTCGCGCAAAATACTTAGTCCCCCCTAAACTTAAAACAGTTGCACAATCTTACTTAAACACATTACTAAACTCTTATACACAAACAAAAACTCAATTTTTAACTTACACAAATAAACCCAGGGCTTTCACATTCGTGCAAAATACTTAGTCCCCCCTAAACTTAAAACAGTTGCACAATCTTATTTAAACACATTGTTAAACTCTTATACACAAACAAAAACTCAATTTTTAACTTACACAAATAAACCCAGGGCTTTCACATTCGCGCAAAATACTTAGTCCCCCCTAAACTTAAAACAGTTGAACAATCTTACTTAAACACATGGCTAAACTCTTATACACAAACAAAAACTCAATTTTTAACTTACACAAATAAACCCAGGGCTTTCACATTCGCGCAAAATACTTAATCCCCCCTAAACTTAAAACAGTTGCACAATCTTACTTAAACACATTGCTAAACTCTTATACACAAACAAAAACTCAATTTTTAACTTACACAAATAAACCCAGGGCTTTCACATTCGCGCAAAATACTTAGTCCCCCCTAAACTTAAAACAGTTGCACAATCTTACTTAAACACATTACTAAACTCTTATACACAAACAAAAACTCAATTTTTAACTTACACAAATAAACCCAGGGCTTTCACATTCGTGCAAAATACTTAGTCCCCCCTAAACTTAAAACAGTTGCACAATCTTACTTAAACACATTGCTAAACTCTTATACACAAACAAAAACTCAATTTTTAACTTACACAAATAAACCCAGGGCTTTCACATTCGCGCAAAATACTTAGTCCCCCCTAAACTTAAAACAGTTGAACAATCTTACTTAAACACATTGCTAAACTCTTATACACAAACAAAAACTCAATTTTTAACTTACACAAATAAACCCAGGGCTTTCACATTCGCGCAAAATACTTAGTCCCCCCTAAACTTAAAACAGTTGCACAATCTTACTTAAACACATTGCTAAACTCTTATACACAAACAAAAACTCAATTTTTAACTTACACAAATAAACCCAGGGCTTTCACATTCGTGCAAAATACTTAGTCCCCCCTAAACTTAAAACAGTTGCACAATCTTACTTAAACACATTGCTAAACTCTTATACACAAACAAAAACTCAATTTTTAACTTACACAAATAAACCCAGGGCTTTCACATTCGCGCAAAATACTTAGTCCCCCCTAAACTTAAAACAGTTGCACAATCTTACTTAAATACATTGCTAAACTCTTATACACAAACAAAAACTCAATTTTTAACTTACACAAATAAACATGGGCTTTGCACATTCACACAAAAAAAATGCTTAGTCCCCCCCTAGACTTGAACCTCACAATCTTACGGTGCTTTAATTTCCAAAGCCTTCCAAACCTGCACTGGGTCCTGCCCAGCAGACTGCGGCTGGATGGGTTACAATTGAGCCAAAAACAGTTGGTCAGGGCGAGATACGGCCTCATTTTTAGAGACATTTACTATAGCAAAAGCTTGAACGTCGAGAACTGAATGCGGGCCTGCACGAGAGTTGTTCTTGGCACTCATATGTTTAGAGATTAAAATACATAGAATCTGCAAGAGCCCACCCAAGTCGCTCACGCGGGCAATAGACATGTTTTTCGCCCAAGTGTATTTATTTAAAATAAAAATACGTCAGATAGAAAGATTTTCGCATTGCTATTATATTTACCTTATAAAGCCTCTTTATAAAAAATGATATGCCATTGCGTATTATGATTGTTTTATAATAAATATTGCATAAATACTTACACGATTTCATAAACAAAAAATTATTTTAATGAGCCATGCTAGGAAGGCATCATCATTACAATTAATGAAAACTTTTAAACTAACTAAAAAGATATATCTCATAGAGGAAGATTTATTCTTCAAGATATATGTTATTGGTTAAGAGTTTCATTCTGTATCAAAACGTTGCCAATGTTTTCAAAACTCTGGCCTACAAATTTTTTTTTCAAGTTTTCCGAGGGAGTAAATCTTGCTTCCTCTCTTTCTCCCACGTGTGTCCTCATTTGGACCGGATGCAGAGTAATCTTCGTGCAAGTCCTGACTCAGTTCCCCAACGTCCAAACTATTGGACATTGCAAAATTTCACTAAATAATGCGGTATTTTAGTTGCCCCCTCTAATTATAGAGATTTTAATCTCTAAACATTTGAGTGTCAAGAACAACTCTCGTGCAGGCCCGCGTTCAGTCCCCGACGTTCAAGCTTTTTTCTATAGTAAATGTCTCTAAAATGAGGCCGTATCTCGCCCTGACCAACTGTTTTTGGCTCAATTGTAACCCATCCTGCAGCAGTCTGCTGGATAGAATGGGCAGTGGGCCTGATAAAAATAAAAAAAAAATAAACATAAATTGTTAGACTAGCTCTTTTACATATGCTAGTTGTTTAATTTATTAACTGCTACTAATGCGATGATGATGCAAGAGGAGCCAGTACACATCTATGGATCAACCAATAAAAGCAGCAGACTTCTAGATGTTACTACTGCTCGGCTTAGCCCCCCCCCACCCCCATAGCAAGATGGGAATAGGGGGGGGCTGCATTAATAAAATGAATTAAAACTAACATTCAATTATATATTCTCAAACTTATGCAAAAAAAAACTTTACAATCACATTTGCAAAACTTGCACAAATTAATTTTGGCAATTTCGTTTACCCATTATTTGTTTGTTTTTTCTTGCTTAAGCCAAAAAAAATGAATTGTTGGGTTCATTACCAGAGTCCATTTCCCACCGTGGTAACCCTTCCCACTACCCGCCCCACATGATGGGATTCATAATAAATGAACTAAACTAGCATTCAATTATATTCTCAACAGACTTATGCAACCCCCATACAATTACATTAGCAAGCTAACACAAATTCATTGAGCAAGTTTAACTATTCGCATACTTTGCGTCATTATATAATGGAATAAGAAAAGGAAATTCGCAGAATTCAGAGATAACACCATCAATGGAGTCCAAGAAATACGCTTGTACTTCATTCATAATGATGCGCTGCCAGGAATCTTAGCAAAGTAACCAAAATATTTGCTTACTGTATGTATGTGCAGGATGCACATGACTCTCCGGTTAGGCGGTTGTGGAGTGAGACCAGCAACTGCAGACTTCCCATAGTCGTAAAAATGCCTTGCATAGAGACCGTTGCAAGCCTCTTGTTGAATCACTTAGGATGCATATATGTGTGTGTGTGTGTGTGTGTGTATGTATGTAACGAGCTTTCAAGAGATTGTCACTTACATAGCTAAACAATATGTAGGGTTCAGTTTCCAAATCAATTATGCGGCTCTCGAACCCTTTTCCCCCGCTACATGCGGGAGATCCCTTTTATTTTCAGCTAAAATATTCATTATATTCAGGGGGGTTCGCCGTGTCATAGCACAACCAAAAGCCCAATATACTCCCCTAAACTTTCCCTATACGTCAACTTTTTTCCGTTGTACGTCAGGCTGCGAGCAGCCGCGTCCAACAGCCTGGTTGATCAGTCCGGCAACCAGGAGGCCTGGTCGACGACCGGGCCGCGGGGACGCTAAGCCCTGGAAGCACCTCAAGGTAACCTCAAGGTATCCCATCTAAATTTAAAAAAAAAATTGCATTTCCAATACCCAATATATATATATATATATATATATATATATATATATATATATATATATATATATATATATATAATATATATATATAATATATATAATATATATATATATATATATATATATTAGTATATTTTGGTAGCAGTCTTTCCTGTAGACATATATTATTAAATATGACCGAAAAAGTAAGATTAATAATTCTAACACGAATTTTCTCAATCTTTCGTACATTACGCTTCACTGTTGGAGGTAAATCAAAAATCACTTCTCCAAAATTCATTTTTATTTCTAGTCTGACGCGACACGGGCGCGTTTCGTAAAACTTATTACATTTTCAAAGACTTCACAAATACACAACTGATTAGAACTTGCGTTTCCCTGATTTTATATCTACATTTTGAGTGAGGTGGGAAGGGTGATGTGGCATTACATTTGAGTGAGGTGGGAAGGGTGATGTGGCATTAACACAAGACAGAACACTAGGGGATATTAATAGGGTATTAAAAGTATCAACACAAGACAGAAACAATGGGTATTGAATAGAAGTGTTTGTAGAAAGCCTATTGGTCCATATTTCTTGATGCTTCTATATTGGAGCGGAGTCTTGAGGTGGGTAGAATATAGTTGTGCAATAATTGGCTGTTGATTGCTGGTGTTGACTTCTTGATGTGTAGTGCCTCGCAAACGTCAAGCCGCCTGCTATCGCTGTATCTATCGATGATTTCTGTGTTGTTTACTAGGATTTCTCTGGCGATGGTTTGGTTATGGGAAGAGATTATATGTTCCTTAATGGAGCCCTGTTGTTTATGCATCGTTAAACGCCTAGAAAGAGATGTTGTTGTCTTGCCTATATACTGGGTTTTTTGGAGCTTACAGTCCCCAAGTGGGCATTTGAAGGCATAGACGACGTTAGTCTCTTTTAAAGCGTTCTGTTTTGTGTCTGGAGAGTTTCTCATGAGTAGGCTGGCCGTTTTTCTGGTTTTATAGTAAATCGTCAGTTGTATCCTCTGATTTTTGTCTGTAGGGATAACGTTTCTATTAACAATATCTTTCAGGACCCTTTCCTCTGTTTTATGAGCTGTGGAAAAGAAGTTCCTGTAAAATAGTCTAATAGGGGGTATAGGTGTTGTGTTAGTTGTCTCTTCGGAGGTTGCATGGCTTTTCACTTTCCTTCTTATGATGTCTTCGATGAAACCATTGGAGAAGCCGTTATTGACTAGGACCTGCCTTACCCTACAGAGTTCTTCGTCGACTTGCTTCCATTCTGAGCTGTGGCTGAGAGCACGGTCGACGTATGCGTAAACAACACTCCTCTTGTACCTGTCAGGGCAGTCGCTGTTGGCATTTAGGCACATTCCTATGTTTGTTTCCTTTGTGTAGACTGCAGTGTGGAAACCTCCGCCCTTTTCCATGACTGTTACATCTAGAAAAGGCAGCTTCCCATCCTTTTCCGTCTCGTAAGTGAAACGCAGCACGGAACTCTGCTCAAATGCCTCCTTCAGCTCCTGCAGATGTCTGACATCAGGTACCTGTGTAAAAATGTCGTCAACATACCTGCAGTATATGGCCGGTTTCAAGTTCATGTCGACTAAGACTTTTTGCTCGATGGTACCCATGTAGAAGTTTGCAAACAGGACACCTAGGGGAGAACCCATGGCGACCCCATCTACTTGCTTATACATGTGCCCATCAGGGCTCAAGAAGGGTGCCTCTTTAGTACAAGCTTGGAGTAGTTTCCTCAGAATACTTTCTGGCATGTCAAGAGGAGTACAGGCTGGATCACGATACACTCTGTCGGCTATCATTCCGATTGTCTCGTCCACAGGTACGTTGGTAAACAGCGATTCTACGTCCAACGAGGCTCTTATCCCTGTGGCCCGTGCGCCCCGCAGTAAGTCCACAAATTCCTTTGGAGACTTCAGGCTGAAGGCGCAAGGAACATAAGGAGTCAGCAGGCCGTTGAGTCGCTTCGCCAGTCTGTACGTGGGTGTGGGTATCTGGCTAATGATTGGCCGAAGTGGGTTTCCAGGCTTGTGCGTCTTGACATTTCCATACGCATATCCAGGTTTATATTCCCCAATGATCTTTGGCAGGTGGAGTCCGGATTTCTTGGCGTTCACAGTTTCGATCAGTTTGTTGACCTTTGCTTTTAATTCGGCTGTAGTGTCCTTCGTTACCCTTTGGAACTTAGTTTGGTCAGAGAGTATGATGTTCATTTTCGCCAAATATTCGTCTTTTTTAAGAATGACATATATTGGCGACTTGTCACCTCTCCTGACAACTATCTCCTTGTTCTCACGAAGGCTTTTAGCTGCCGCTTTAAGCTCGGGGGACAGTATGGTGCTTCTGTAGTTGCCTCGATTCTTTCCTCCTTCTGCAATAAGTTCTGCTTGTAAGGTATCTTTGGTAGTGACCTTCTTTTGTGTCTCGAGGTCGAATATGTCGTCCAACAAAATTTCCAACTCTACTTTCCGGGCCATTTCACTCGGTCTGGACATAACATGACAGTTTATGCCCAGATTTAGGAGAGTGACTTGGTCCTCAGTGAGGTTAATTCCTGCAAGGTTCAGGAAGCCATCTCTTGGTCGTGGAATTGCCATAGGTCCTCCATATAATGTTGTTAGTTTCTTGATAATCCTTGTTTCAGTGCTGAGGTGATGTTGGTCTGTGAGGATGTCGAGGTGTTGTTCAATGCGGGTACGGATACTATGGTCGATGTTGCTATTTCTCCACAACACCTCGACATCCTCACAGACCAACATCACCTCAGCACTGAAACAAGGATTATCAAGAAACTAACAACATTATATGGAGGACCTATGGCAATTCCACGACCAAGAGATGGCTTCCTGAACCTTGCAGGAATTAACCTCACTGAGGACCAAGTCACTCTCCTAAATCTGGGCATAAACTGTCATGTTATGTCCAGACCGAGTGAAATGGCCCGGAAAGTGGAGTTGGAGATTCTGTTGGACGACATATTCGACCTCGAGACACAAAAGAAGGTCACTACCAAAGATACCTTACAAGCAGAACTTATTGCAGAAGGAGGAAAGAATCGAGGCAACTACAGAAGCACCATACTGTCCCCCGAGCTTAAAGCGGCAGCTAAAAGCCTTCGTGAGAACAAGGAGATAGTTGTCAGGAGAGGTGACAAGTCGCCAATATATGTCATTCTTAAAAAAGACGAATATCTGGCGAAAATGAACATCATACTCTCTGACCAAACTAAGTTCCAAAGGGTAACGAAGGACACTACAGCCGAATTAAAAGCAAAGGTCAACAAACTGATCGAAACTGTGAACGCCAAGAAATCCGGACTCCACCTGCCAAAGATCATTGGGGAATATAAACCTGGATATGCGTATGGAAATGTCAAGACGCACAAGCCTGGAAACCCACTTCGGCCAATCATTAGCCAGATACCCACACCCACGTACAGACTGGCGAAGCGACTCAACGGCCTGCTGACTCCTTATGTTCCTTGCGCCTTCAGCCTGAAGTCTCCAAAGGAATTTGTGGACTTACTGCGGGGCGCACGGGCCACAGGGATAAGAGCCTCGTTGGACGTAGAATCGCTGTTTACCAACGTACCTGTGGACGAGACAATCGGAATGATAGCCGACAGAGTGTATCGTGATCCAGCCTGTACTCCTCTTGACATGCCAGAAAGTATTCTGAGGAAACTACTCCAAGCTTGTACTAAAGAGGCACCCTTCTTGAGCCCTGATGGGCACATGTATAAGCAAGTAGATGGGGTCGCCATGGGTTCTCCCCTAGGTGTCCTGTTTGCAAACTTCTACATGGGTACCATCGAGCAAAAAGTCTTAGTCGACATGAACTTGAAACCGGCCATATACTGCAGGTATGTTGACGACATTTTTACACAGGTACCTGATGTCAGACATCTGCAGGAGCTGAAGGAGGCATTTGAGCAGAGTTCCGTGCTGCGTTTCACTTACGAGACGGAAAAGGATGGGAAGCTGCCTTTTCTAGATGTAACAGTCATGGAAAAGGGCGGAGGTTTCCACACTGCAGTCTACACAAAGGAAACAAACATAGGAATGTGCCTAAATGCCAACAGCGACTGCCCTGACAGGTACAAGAGGAGTGTTGTTAACGCATACGTCGACCGTGCTCTCAGCCACAGCTCAGAATGGAAGCAAGTCGACGAAGAACTCTGTAGGGTAAGGCAGGTCCTAGTCAATAACGGCTTCTCCAATGGTTTCATCGAAGACATCATAAGAAGGAAAGTGAAAAGCCATGCAACCTCCGAAGAGACAACTAACACAACACCTATACCCCCTATTAGACTATTTTACAGGAACTTCTTTTCCACAGCTCATAAAACAGAGGAAAGGGTCCTGAAAGATATTGTTAATAGAAACGTTATCCCTACAGACAAAAATCAGAGGATACAACTGACGATTTACTATAAAACCAGAAAAACGGCCAGCCTACTCATGAGAAACTCTCCAGACACAAAACAGAACGCTTTAAAAGAGACTAACGTCGTCTATGCCTTCAAATGCCCACTTGGGGACTGTAAGCTCCAAAAAACCCAGTATATAGGCAAGACAACAACATCTCTTTCTAGGCGTTTAACGATGCATAAACAACAGGGCTCCATTAAGGAACATATAATCTCTTCCCATAACCAAACCATCGCCAGAGAAATCCTAGTAAACAACACAGAAATCATCGATAGATACAGCGATAGCAGGCGGCTTGACGTTTGCGAGGCACTACACATCAAGAAGTCAACACCAGCAATCAACAGCCAATTATTGCACAACTATATTCTACCCACCTCAAGACTCCGCTCCAATATAGAAGCATCAAGAAATATGGACCAATAGGCTTTCTACAAACACTTCTATTCAATACCCATTGTTTCTGTCTTGTGTTGATACTTTTAATACCCTATTAATATCCCCTAGTGTTCTGTCTTGTGTTAATGCCACATCACCCTTCCCACCTCACTCAAATGTAATGCCACATCACCCTTCCCACCTCACTCAAAATGTAGATATAAAATCAGGGAAACACAAGTTCTAATCAGTTGTGTATTTGTGAAGTCTTTGAAAATGTAATAAGTTTTACGAAACGCGCCCGTGTCGCGTCAGACTAGAAATAAAAATGAATTTTGGAGAAGTGATTTTTGATTTACCTCCAACAGTGAAGCGTAATGTACGAAAGATTGAGAAAATTCGTGTTAGAATTATTAATCTTACTTTTTCGGTCATATTTAATAATATATATATATATATATATATATATATATATATATATATATATATATATATATATATATATATATATATATATATATATATATATATACATATATATATATGTATATATATATATGTATATATATATATATATATATATATATATATATATATATATATATATATATATATATATATATATATATATATATATATATATATATATATATATATACTGTCCCTCCCCCTCCCCCACCCACTCAACCCCCACCCCACCCCCAGGAATAGGCCTGATTTGTTCAAGCCAAAGCCCAATTTACCCGAGTTTTCTCTATCTCATCTAAAAATAACGTTCATTTCCAATGCCCATTATCCAGCCACCACATATTCCCCATTCCCAAGACCATTTCATAGTGTTAGTGCTGTGGCCATCTACCTAATTTCATCCCAATTAATGACAATTCCCCATTAAATATTGGCAAAAAATATGCCAAATCATATCACAGCCAAAGCCCATTTCACCCAAGTTTTACCTATCCCATATAAATTTAATGTGCATTTTCAATATCTAATATCCAGGTGCCCTATGTCACGCCCTATTCCCAAGACCATTTCATAGCGCAGTGTCCATCCAGCTGTTTCCAAATATCCAGATGTGTTTATATATCGTCAATCCTACGAAACCAGACCTAACCTAACACACAGCTAAGGTCAAATTTATCCCAATTTAATCCAATTTCCACCTAATTTGATCCAATTTATTCAAATTTAATCCAATTCCCGCCAAATTTACCCGAGATTACCATTTCATAGCACAACCAAAGCCCCAATTTGACCAAGTTTCACCTATCCCAATTAAATTTAATGTGAATCTTCAATATCAGGTCGCCCCCCAATGTCACAGCCTATTCCCAAAAACCATTTCATAGTAATAGTGCAGTGTTCATCCAGCCATTTCCATGTTCCAGATGTGTTTTATATATCATCAAACCTACCAAAAGCAGACCTAACCCAATACGGCTAGGGCCAAATTTAACCAAATTTTCCCCAATTTAAGATAATTTCCACCTAATTTGCCACAATTTTATCCAATTTCCACCAAATTTTACCATAGTTCACCTTATCATAGCACAGCCAAAGCCCCAGTTTGTCCAAATTTCACCCATTCCATATAACTTTTATGTGTATTTCCAGTATCCAATATCCAGTGGTCGATGTCATACTTCATTCCCAGAGACCATTTCATAGTGATAGTGTAGGGTCTGACGAGCCACTTCCAATATACAGATGCGTTTATATACATCAATCCTACCTAAAAACCAGACCCAACCCTAACATGGCTAAGTCCAAATTTAACCAAATGTATCACAATTTAAGACAATTTCTACCTAATTTGCCTCAATTTATCCAAATTTAAGACATTTTCTACCAAATTTATCCGATTTTACGTATTATAGCAAGGTCAATGCCCAATTTTCCCCCCAAGTTTCGCCTATTCCATACACTGCAAATTTAAGGCGCATTTTCAATATGCAGTCCAATAATCTCGACTGTTTTCTTTTTTTTATTTGTTAGTTATGGATCTTTGTTAAATAATGTATTTTATATTCTTAGAAAAGTATTTGTTTGGATATTAACCCAACCACCCGGTACCCTAACCTGCGTGGATCTTTGCCGAATATTCCTGTCAATGTTGTTTATGGACTCAACAACCCTGAAGCTAACCTGCCTTAACCTGACGTTAATTGTTGCACCTTCTTTTTTTGGGGGGAAAGTGATGTTTTTGCATCAACCCAACCGCCCTTGCCCATACCTCTGATACCAAAAATCTTGGTTCCATATATGGTATCTTATTCTTGGGACACAGCCAATCTATCCCAACCTAACCTCTATTAACTATGGGTTTAATGACCATTTTTCTCTACATCAGTTCAAACACAACCCAACCTCATATAAATGGATCTGAACTCCACATGTTCTTAGGAAACATGATAAGATTCGCCATATCTCTATCATTAAATAATAAAATTTTTCCTTAACCTAGCCTATAATCCCCCCCCCCCCCTCGAAATTCTGGCAAATTATGGATATTAAAGAATTAAAGTAGGAATATATTTTCACATTAGCTTAATATAAATCAAATCTAACACAAATTTGTCCCAATTGGGACAAACTAAATATATATAATACTGTTACGGCCCTCTCGGGTCGCAACAGGGTTTGTACTCTGATGTCGTTAGAGGAAGTTGTATCCGGCCCCAAGCCAGTAGTGGCTTTCAAGGGATGAGATCCGTGACGCAAGTAAAATAAAAGGGGAAGGGAAATAAAGTTAAGAACTTAAGATTATAATTGTTCCCATCACCAATAAATAATATAAGATTACACATGGGGAGGGGTATGAACACTGCACAAGGGAATTATTTGCACAATTGTCTTCTCCTGAAGACTCTGGATCCAAACTCTCGGTGCCAAGTCCTCGGTGCTTTCGTGGTCTCTTGACGAATCCTTCGACCAAGCTGAGTCAACCCCAAACACAGGCCAGCCAAAACACAGTTCCACTGGGGGCACCGCCGTGGAGGCCGTCAACCACAAGTCCAGCAGGTCTGCTGGCAGGTTCCAGATCAGCGACGCTGGTCAGGCCACTCCACGAGCTATACTAGGGTAGCGCCCTAGTCAGGAGCCTCGTGTGATACCACAAATCACTCTCCTGTCCTCAATACCCCAGTGGATAATCGTCTCCAGCAGTCGGTCCCGGGTAAGACAATCCTTCTACTGCCACTCCACTGGCAGGGTAACACCACAGTGTTCTTCCGTGAGGCGACTCACAGCTGCTACAGCAAAGCACAAGGTATGGGGATGGCTGCCTTGGGTAGACTGACTCAACTTCCATCACAGCAGTCCCAGGTCGACTCTGTAAGCAGACACGTCATCAATAACAGGGACACTAAAGCACCTCACTTACAGGCTCAGACACAAACGCCCGACATATCCACTCCATAGATGGCGTTGTCGTCTGAGCACCACCTCACTAGAGGTCAGCGGCGGCGGTGCTGTGAGCTGAACCGGACCGGAAACTGGCCCTTGTGGCCAGTACACCTTGTCCTCACCAGGTGTCGTCGTCCATTTGGTGGAGGGTTTCGGGAGCTGACCCACAGATGGCGCGGTCGTCACTGCTCCGTGCTCGGACGCTGGATCCAGGTTCGTAACAAATATATATAATATATTTGTTAATATATTATAATATATAAAGAAGAGAACCTCAACGCTTTCCTCTCCCAATGTGGTCTGTCTCAGCTCATTATCACTCCCAGTGAATTAACTTAATTAACCCCCTGTCAACTAGTGGGGCTAGGTTTCCTAAGTCTCATTGTTTCATTTTCTGACTTAATTTTTAACTTACTCTTAACTAGTCATTTACTGAAATTTTTTAATTGAGTGCATAAATAGTTCTTCAGGTCTTATTAATTATACAGTCATAACTGAACTATTTATAATTAATAATCATTAGCTTAAATTTGCCTATGCTTATTATTCAACTTTTCTTTGATTCCATTTATTACCTAGGTTGCCTAGCCTCGCCATGCTCCCTTACTCCATTGTACCCCTGGCTTTGCCTGTATCTCAAATTGCAAATTGTTACTTACAGTGTACCTGAGAGTACTTGTAAGCAATCTACCTCATTTTTCATTTTTGCTCAATTTGTTTTTGTATTGCTTAGTCTTGTTTATATTTTTGTTTTGTATTTCTATATCTTGTGTTTTGTATAGTCATGTTTATATGTTTTTTCGTTAATCTCATTTATTACCTAGGTTGCCTAGCCTAGCCATACTCCCTTACTCCATTGTACCCCTGTAAGCCCCTTTTGAGTTTGCTTTGTTCTGTATTGTGTACATCTTTTTCCCTATTTTATAGCTTATTTCTACCTTGTTAGTTGCCTTTCTTCCCTTGTTTTTCCTGCAATCAGCTTTTTTTATGCAGACAAGTATAGACCCTGAACTTAACCTCTTATCCACTATCTATGACAATTATCACTTTAATGATCTAAATTGCAGATATTTTGCAGCACATGATGTAAACAATGTATTAACTCATAATCACAATATCTCTGTAATCAATTTGAACGTTAGATCCCTAGGTAAACACTTCGATGATGTTAGTGCCTTGATTGAAGCTATTGACAACAAATTCTCTTTTATTATACTTACTGAAACATGGTTGAAAGAGGATACTACTCAGCTCTTTAACATGCCTAACTACTCAGCAATTCACAACTGTCGTCAAATTCAGAGAGGTGGTGGCACTGCTCTTTACTACCACCAAGAACTAACATGCTTAAAAGAAATTAGAACCAGAGACTGCTATGGGGAGTATATCTTCGCCAGCTTCAGAGTCAAGGGTGCCGAGTCTGTCCTGACTGTGGGTGCAGTTTATAGAATTCCTAACACTGATGTGTCCGAATTCAACTCAAACCTTAGAAATCTAATACTTGATAACAGACTGAACAAAAACCACCTAATTATCGCAGGGGACTTTAATATTGACCTCTGCGAGCCTGAACACCCCACTGCTGTTAGCTTCCTCAACTGTATGAATTCCTGCTTCCTCATACCCTTAATCACTAGACCTACTAGAATCACTGATAGCACTGCCACGACGCTCGATCACATCTGGACAAACATAACCTCTCCGCTTACTTCAGGTATAATCACCGATAGCACTACAGATCATTACCCCACATTTCTCTTAACTAACATTAGCAAACCACCTCTTGAGTCAAGAGTGATACGTTTTAGACTGCACAATGAAACTGCTATAGACAATTTTATAACTGCTGCTGATAATGTCAACTGGGAGTCCGAGTTAGGTAACATAGTGGTCATCAACCTTGCAGTACAATCTTTTCTTCAAAAAACTCTTAGCCTTTATAATACCCACTGTCCTATGCTTACAAAACAAGTCACAACCAAAAGGCTTAACAATCCCTGGCTTACAAAGGGAATACTTAAATCTATTAATAAAAAACATGACCTTGAGAAGAAGTATAGGTTAGGAATTGTCTCCAAAGAATTCTCAAAGAATTACTCATTATTGCTGTCTAAGATAATTAGACGAGCCAAAACTAAATACTACGAAGATAAATTTACCCAAATAAAGAGCAACATTAAACAAACTTGGAGAACAATTTCTCAAATATTGGGATCAAAGAAGTCTTTAAATAACAAACCGACTCTCCTGTCTAATAACGATGGTCAGCTTTCAGCCTCTGATTCTGCTACTGAGTTCAATAGGTTCTTCTCTTCCATTGGTTCATCCCTTGCAAATGATATTCCATCTTCCAGTACAGACATTAATGACTATCTTTCAGGTAACTATCCACAGTCTCTGTACCTAAAGCCTATTAATTCCACTGACGTCAATGAGATAATCCTTTCCCTTAAAACCAAGTCTGGTGCCCTTGAGGAGATACCAACTTTAATTTACAAAAAAGCCTCCAGATCTTTAGCCCCTGCTATTGCTTTGTTCTTCAACAAGTCACTTGAACTCCAAACCTTCCCAGATATTCTAAAAAAGCGAGAGTAACGCCTGTCCACAAATGTGGTAATCTCACAGATGTTAACAACTACAGACCTATATCTATCCTGCCAAACTTGTCAAAATTTTTTGAAAAACTAATCTATAAGCAGCTTTACTCATATCTAGCCAAACTCAATATACTTAGCCCTTGCCAATATGGCTTCAGACCCAAAAAAAGCACTAACGATGCACTTATTAGTATGCTTAACTCGATTCATACAGCTCTTGATAAAAATGAGTTCTCTGTTGGGTTGTTTGTGGACCTGCGTAAAGCTTTTGACACTGTCAACCACCAAAACCTTCTTCTTAAATTACATCATTATGGAGTCAGAGGACACTCCCTACAATACCTCAAATCCTACCTTACTGACAGGCTCCAATATGTTTCTGTGAATAATACAATTTCTCCCACCCTACCCATCAACATTGGTGTTCCCCAGGGCAGCATACTTGGCCCTCTCCTCTTTCTCATCTACATTAATGACCTTCCAAATGCCTCCCAACACCTCAAACCAATTCTATTTGCTGACGACACAACCTTCATTTACTCCAGTCCTGATCCCCTTGCTCTAAATGCCACAGTAAATACTGAGCTAAATAAAGTCCATCTGTGGCTAACTGCCAACAAACTCACCCTTAACATTGACAAAACCTTTTATATTCTGTTTGGCAATAAATCCTCTAATCAAATAAATCTCAAAATAAACAATACCCAAATTTGTAACAAATTAGATGGCAAATTCCTTGGCATTCTCATTGACCACAAGCTTAATTTCCAGGGACATATTCTAAACATATCAAAAAAAGTTTCAAAAACTGTGGGCATTCTTTCTAAGATCAGATATTATGTACCACGCCCTGCCCTGGTGACTCTCTATTACTCCCTTATCTATCCATATCTCAACTATGGTATTTGTGCTTGGGGCTCTACTACCCAAAATCACTTACGTCCTCTAATTACTCAACACAAAGCTGCTATTAGGACAATATCCAATTCTGGCCCCAGACACCACTCGGTACCCCTACTTAAATCTCTGAATATGTTAGACATTAAGTCACTGCACATTCTCTCATGTGTATTATACATATATAAAACGCTAAACTATAATGCCAATCCTGATCTCAAAAGCTTCATAGAAGGTTGTATCAGAACCCATGAGCATCACACCAGAAATAAATACAGTTTTGATATTCCTAGAGTACGACTTAATCAAACTAGAAATGCTCTACAAATCAAGGGGCCCAGAATGTGGAATGACCTTCCCAACCATGTTAAAGACTGTACCTCTCTCAACCAGTTTAAGTTAAAAGCGAAGCTATACCTAATAAATTCCCTGTAACCTACATTACCCTTCTATTGTCAACCAATGTCTGTTTTTTTCTTTAAAGAGCGCTGTTTGTTGACATAATTGTATTTGTGCTGCTTTTTCATCTATGTTTTCATTTCTTGTTTTCATTCTACTCATTATGCTCAATTAGTATTAAGCTTGTCATTTAAGTTTATCATGCCCGAAACGCTTTGCGTAATAGTGGCTTTAGGCATTGTATGTACTAGCTATACCTATAAGTTAAACAATCCTTGTAAATATTTTTGTATGTATGTACCTTACCTAAATAAAATTGTATTGTATTATATATATATACCTGGTTGATACCTGGTTGATGGGGTTCTGGGAGTTCGTCTACTCCCCAAGCCCGGCCCGAGGCCAGGCTCGACTTGTGAGAGTTTGGTCCACCAGGCTGTTGCTTGGAGCGGCCCGCAGGCCCACATACCCACCACAGCCCGGTTGGTCCGGCACTCCTTGGAGGAATAAATCTAGTTTCCTCTTGAAAATGTCCACGGTTGTTCCGGCAATATTTCTTATGCTTGCTGGGAGGACGTTGAACAACCGCGGACCTCTGATGTTTATACAGTGTTCTCTGATTGTGCCTATGGCACCTCTGCTCTTCATTGGTTCTATTCTACATTTTCTTCCATGTCGTTCACTCCAGTACGTTGTTATTTTACTGTGTAGATTTGGTACTTGGCCCTCCAGTATCTTCCAGGTGTATATTATTTGATATCTCTCTCGTCTTCTTTCTAGTGAGTACATTTGGAGGGCTTTGAGACGATCCCAATAATTTAGGTGCTTTATTGCGTCTATGCGTGCCGTATATGTTCTCTGTATTCCCTCTATTTCAGCAATCTCTCCTGCTTTGAAGGGGGAAGTGAGTACTGAGCAGTACTCAAGACGGGACAACACAAGTGCCTTGAAGAGTACAACCATTGTGATGGGATCCCTGGATTTGAAAGTTCTCGTAATCCATCCTATCATTTTTCTGGCTGTCGCAATATTTGCTTGGTTATGCTCCTTAAACGTTAGGTCGTCAGACATTATTATTCCCAAATCCTTTACATGCTGTTTTCCTACTATGGGTACATTTGATTGTGTTTTGTACTCTGTATTATGTTTAAGGTCCTCATTTTTACCGTACCTGAGTACCTGGAATTTATCACTGTTAAACATCATGTTATTTTCTGATGCCCAGTCGAAAACTTTATTAATATCAGTTTGAAGTTTTTCAATGTCCTCAGCCGAGGTAATTTTCATACTGATTTTTGTGTCATCTGCAAAGGATGATACGAAGCTGTGACTTGTATTTTTGTCTATATCTGATATGAGAATAAGGAAAAGCAGTGGTGCAAGGACTGTACCCTGAGGTACAGAGCTTTTCACTGCACTTGGACTAGATTTTATATGGTTGACAGTTACTCGCTGAGTCCTGTTTGACAGAAAACTGAGTATCCAGCGTCCTACTTTACCGGTTATTCCCATTGACTTCATTTTGTGTGCTATCACGCCATGGTCACATTTATCGAAGGCCTTTGCGAAGTCCGTGTATATCACATCAGCATTCTGTTTCTCTTCTAATGCCTCAGTGACTTTGTCGTAGTGTTCAAGTAGCTGTGAGAGGCACGATCTTCCCGCTCGAAATCCATGTTGGCCTGGGTTATGAAGGTCATTGGTCTCCATGAAATTGGTGACCTGACTCCTAATCACTCTCTCAAATACTTTTATGATGTGCGATGTTAGTGCAACTGGTCTATAATTTTTTGCCAATGCTTTGCTCCCTCCCTTGTGTAGAGGGGCTATGTCTGCTACTTTAAGTGCATCTGGTATCTCCCCCGTGTCCAAGCTCTTCCTCCACACTATACTGAGTGCCTGTGCTACCGGCACTTTGCATTTCTTTATAAATATTGAATTCCATGAGTCTGGACCTGGGGCCGAGTGCATGGGCATGTTTTCAATTTCTTTTTCAAAATTTAGTGCGCTCGTGTTTATATCAGTTATATTTACCGGGGTTTGAATATCCCGCATAAAGAAATTGTCTGGATCTTCCACCTTCATGTTGTTTATTGGAGTGCTAAACATGTCCTCATACTGCTTTTTTAGGATTTCACTAATTTCTTTGTCATCCTCCGTGTATGAACCTTCACTTGTACGAATAGGTCCAATACTGGCAGTGGTTTTTGCTTTTGATTTCGCATATGAGAAAAAATATTTTGGATTTTTCTTTATTTCCTGAATTGCTTTCTGTTCTAACTGCCTTTCTTCAGTTTCATATGAGTGTTTCAATTTCCGCTCGATTTCTTCAATCTCCCTATTTAAATTATTCCTTCTTTGACGGGAAATTCGTGTCTGCATAAGCAGTTCCGTTATTTTTTTCCTGCGTTTATAGTGTCGTCTGCGTTCTCTTTCTACGTTAGATCTCTTTCTGGCTTTCCTCAAAGGAACATGTTTCAGACAGACTTGATACGCTTCTGAAGTAAGTTTTTCTATTCCTTCTGTAGGACTTGTATTATTTAGAACAGTTCCCCATGGAATGTTTGTAAGTTCCCTGTTTATTATCTCCCAGTCTATCCTTTTATTATTAAAATTGAATTTACTGAATAGCCCCTCTCGCTTTATCAACGTTTTAGGTCTATTCTGAGTATTGATGGTCGTTTGCACTTCAATGAGTTTGTGATCTGAGTATGTGGTATCTGATATCGTAATGTCTCTGATAATGTCTTCATTGTTCGTAAAGACCAGATCTAGAATATTTTCATTTCTCGTTGGCTCCGATATCTGCTGATTGAGTGAAAATTTGTCACAGAATCTAAGTAGTTCTCTAATCTGTGGTTGGTTAGGTCCTGATAGATTTCCTGGTATAATATTATTGTTTGCTATTTTCCACCTGAGACTAGGCAAGTTGAAGTCACCTAGGAAAATAATATCAGGAATCGGGTTCTCCAAATTATCAAGGCTATTTTGCTTATCTGTTCTGTGAATTCCTCAGCCGTTGCATCTGGCGGTTTGTATATTAGTATAATCACTAAATTTATTTTCTCTATTTTTAATCCCAGTACCTCTACCACCTCATTTGTAACGTTTAGGAGCTCCGAGCATACAAGGTCTTCCCTAATATACAGACCCACTCCTCCATGTGACCTAATTTTCCTATCACACCTGTATAGGTTATATCCTGGAATCCAGATCTCACTGTCCAACACTTCCCCTGCATGGGTTTCTGTGAAAGCTCCAAATACTGCATTTGACTCCGTGAGGAGGCCATTTATGAACTGTACTTTGTTGTTTGTTCTTGTTTTCAGTCCTTGTATGTTGGCAAAGATGAATGAGGTTACTCTATTAGTGATAGTTTGAATGGGAGACTTTTTCGGCACGTCCATTAATCGTGGACATAATGAGTTTGTTCTGACCAGTACTGATTGTTGTAGGGCAGTTTTCTGTCGTAGTTGTAGTTCCCTTTCGGTGGGTAATTGTATCTGTAATTCTGGAATGCCAGTGGATCTGGCATCCAGTTCCATACACTCTCCATGCTGCTCCTTTTGAATTCTCTGCCGGTCTGGTATAAAAAATTTATAGAGTTTCCTCCAAATTCATTATCCTGCTTGCCACTCTTTATGTAGCGTTCCGTGCCTTTCACGTGAAATTGTGGGCAGCTAAGGTCATAGCATTTTCTGTCCTCCAGTGAGGTTTGGCACATGTCAGGATGGAAAAACCTACATATTGATCCAAATCGACACTCACCTTTCCTAAGCATATTTAAACATTTTTTGGGATGTTGGTAACTGCATTCTAATCCTTTCTTATTACCAGCATATCTATGTCTGCATATGCCCTTTGCATAAAATTTGCATAAGTCTGTCCTTCTGTTCTGAATTGCTCTATCGAGAACCGTCGTGGTGTCTGTACCTATCGAGCTGTCAGTGCTGTCTGGTACACTTTCTAGTTTACTGTCATCTACATCCAGGCCTACTGAGTCAGAGTTTGCAACTTCCTGAGTTTCAGCCTCAGTTTCATCCCTGACTATAGCCTCCGCCCCTTGTATATTAGAATTGTTGTTCCTTTCCCACTCCTTCTGGATGGCTGGTAGGCTTCCAATGAATGATGTTTTCCGATCATGCGTCATGTTATCTAGAAGGTTTTTTAGGATATTCCAAGCTGGCAGGTCATTTTTACACACCCAGAGCAAGTGGCCATCTCTCAGTGCCGTAGTGTTACTCACTCCTGTACAAGCCGAATGGAATCTAGTCTTGCAGATATAACATTCAATTCCCGTTACCTTCGTCTTTAAGAAGTTGTTACAGTGGCCACAAATTTGTTTATTTACTCCCATATTGCCTTGTTTTGTTGTATATATCTATATATTTATAATATTATATGTATATTGTATATTTGTAACAATATATATGTATATATATTTATATGTTTAATATTATAATATTATATGTATATCGTATATTTGTAATATTATGTGTGTTATTTTGTTCAAACTTTATGGCAGGTACTTAGCGTAGGTAGCGAGGCTGGTCCCCCGGTCAGTACAGGTGACCTCTTGTGGCCCAGGTTGATGTTACCAGTTTCCAGTTACCCGATTTATAACCACTGATGCCGCCTCTTGCCACTATTTTATATTTCTAGTGTTCTATATTTATAATATTCACTTCCAACTTATATGTTGTTGTGATACCCGTTCCACATCACTGTTCCACGAATCACCGTTCACTATTTTTTTTTTCGTTTTTTTATCCTAATACACGCATGTACACCAAGCCTCGTTCACTGGCTCACACGCGGTCTCCCGTTTATTCTCTATTTAACACAAAGTTCTATTGTTAATGACTATTTTCAATTTTCCAGCGGTCACTATGCACTTTGTTATGTCTGTAATCAGTAGTCCACGGCAGTAGTCCTACGAATCCCTGTTAATGTCACGATTTTAACGGAGCGCGCACGGTACGTCTACCCCCTCCCTCGACCTCAACTGACAACTCTATATAAATTGTATAAAACTCTACTCAACTGCTTTGCTCAACTGACAACTCTATATAAATTGTATAAAATTATATATATATATATATATATATATATATATATATATATATATATATATATATATATATATATATATATATATATATATATATATATATATATATATATATATATATATATATATATATATATATATTGGGTATTGGAAATGCATTTTTTTTTTAAATTTAGATGGGATACCTTGAGGTTACCTTGAGGTGCTTCCGGGGCTTAGCGTCCCCGCGGCCCGGTCGTCGACCAGGCCTCCTGGTTGCCGGACTGATCAACCAGGCTGTTGGACACGGCTGCTCGCAGCCTGACGTACAACGGAAAAAAGTTGACGTATAGGGAAAGTTTAGGGGAGTATATTGGGCTTTTGGTTGTGCTATGACACGGCGAACCCCCCTGAATATAATGCATATTTTAGCTGAAAATAAAAGGGATCTCCCGCATGTAGCGGGGGAAAAGGGTTCGAGAGCCGCATAATTGATTTGGAAACTGAACCCTACATATTGTTTAACTATGTAAGTGACAATCTCTTGAAAGCTCGTTACATACACACACACACACACACACACACACACACACACACACACACACAGATATATGCACCCTAAGTGATTCAACAAGAGGCTTGCAACGGTCTCTGTGCAAGGCATTTTAACGACTATGGGAAGTCTGCAGTTGCTGGTCTCACTCCACAACCGCCTAACCGGAGAGTCATGTGCATCCTGCTCATACATACAGTAAGCAAATATTTTGGTTACTTTGCTAAGATTCCTGGCAGCGCATCATTATGAATGAAGTACAAGCGTATTTCTTGGACTCCATTGATGGTGTTATCTCTGAATTCTGCGAATTTCCTTTTCTTATTCCATTATATAATGACGCAAAGTATGCGAATAGTTAAACTTGCTCAATGAATTTGTGTTAGCTTGCTAATGTAATTGTATGGGGGTTGCATAAGTTTGTTGAGAATATAATTGAATGCTAGTTTAGTTCATTTATTATGAATCCCATCATGTGGGGCGGGTAGTGGGAAGGGTTACCACGGTGGGAAATGGACTCTGGTAATGAACCCAACAATTCATTTTTTTGGCTCAAGCAAGAAAAAACAAACAAATAATGGGTAAACGAAATTGCCAAAATTAATTTGTGCAAGTTTTGCAAATGTGATTGTAAAGTTTTTTTTTGCATAAGTTTGAGAATATATAATTGAATGTTAGTTTTAATTCATTTTATTAATGCAGCCCCCCCCCCCCTATTCCCATCTTGCTACGGGATGGGGGGGGCTAAGCCGAGCAGTAGTAACATCTAGAAGTCTGCTGCTTTTATTGGTTGATCCATAGATGTGTACTGGCTCCTCTTGCATCATCATCGCATTAGTAGCAGTTAATAAATTAAACAACTAGCATATGTAAAAGAGCTAGTCTAACAATTTATGTTTATTTTTTTTTTATTTTTATCAGGCCCACTGCCCATTCTATCCAGCAGACTGCTGCTGGATGGGTTACAATTGAGCCAAAAACAGTTGGTCAGGGCGAGATACGGCCTCATTTTAGAGACATTTACTATAGAAAAAAGCTTGAATGTCAAGGACTGAACGCTTTTGCTATAGTAAATGTCTCTAAAAATGAGGCCGTATCTCGCCCTGACCAACTGTTTTTGGCTCAATTGTAACCCATCCAGCCGCAGTCTGCTGGGCAGGACCCAGTGCAGGTTTGGAAGGCTTTGGAAATTAAAGCACCGTAAGATTGTGAGTGTTCAAGTCTAGGGGGGACTAAGCATTTTTTTTGTGTGAATGTGCAAAGCCCGTGTTTATTTGTGTAAGTTAAAAATTGAGTTTTTGTTTGTGTATAAGAGTTTAACAATGTGTTTAAGTAAGATTGTGCAACTGTTTTAAGTTTAGGGGGGACTAAGTATTTTGCGCGAATGTGAAAGCCCTGGGTTTATTTGTGTAAGTTAAAAATTGAGTTTTTGTTTGTGTATAAGAGTTTAGCAATGTGTTTAAGTAAGATTGTGCAACTGTTTTAAGTTTAGGGGGGACTAAGTATTTTGCGCGAATGTGAAAGCCCTGGGTTTATTTGTGTAAGTTAAAAAAAAAAAAATGGATTTCTTTTTGCGAGCGAGTTTTTTAAGCATGTGCTATAATTAAAAAAATTCCAAAGTAATGACAGTAATGCCAAAATTAATTCATCTTTTCACTTTTTGAAAGGTTTCCCAGTACATATTAAATTGCTTAAACCACTCAACTACTTTCCTTTATAGTATATTTACGAGTGTCATTAATGTTTGGAGTGTCAAACCCAACACAATATGGCTGAGGCCCCACTATTTAAACTTCTTTTCGTATTCTATGAAATATCACAGGTATAGTTAATGCTTGTAACGTTTATTACAAAAGATAGACATACATTTTATGCTATTTTTCATATTAAAATCTAATTTGAGTCCCGAAAAATATATCTATAAAATCTATAAACAGGTTAGAACCATACAAATTCAAGTATGCCTTTTTCACCAGTAATCAACTGAATGCCACAGAAAATGGAATCTTTACTTTAGCTACAGAAAACGGAGCAAAGCCAAGGGGGGATGACTGGAATAAACAGTTTCCAACCTGACTCTTCTCGCACATAAACATGTCTTTCTTGATCTCATTTCAAATTATATAGAGTACTGAAAGCTCATTTTCCATAGCAAATATACTAAGGAACTCATTTTACGACTAGAACGCAAACTAGGACCCCTCATTCAGATTCAAAACACGAGAATTATTGACTGAACATTTCCCCACTATCAAGCACACAGGACTCTTTAAAGCTATCTTAACTTCTTTAAAACCCCAATATGACCCATCTCACATGCAGATCCTGTTCTATGACTCGCCCTTCATGTCAATGTACCCCACAGTATCATGCAAATTCAAGATAAGGCTTACTACACCTATATATCCAAACTTGGTCTTTGTAAGGAATCTTGACCCCCCTTGTATGCTTGACCCCCACTGGGGGTTATCCACCTCTGACCATTACAGAAAATGGAGCTGTGCCCAAGGGCTCCCTATACTATTCAGTCATAGCCTCATTAAAGTACTCCAAAAACTTCTATATTCGCTTTCAACTGTGTTTCTTGGTTTGAATCTATTGAACATTCACCCTCTGATCCATTCAAAAGTAAGGGCCCCCAAATTGATACCGTAGTACTCTCGTAACACCCCGGGACAAATCGTGCATTTTGCTCATGCCATTAAAATACTCCAAAAAACGTTTATATGCCTTTCACCAGTGTATTTTTTCGGTTTCCAACTATTGAACATTCATCCTCTGTACCTCTCATAAGTAGAGACCCCCTTCTTGAGGCCCTAGACTCATCTTAAAGCAAGGCGACAAAAAGTAAAAAAAAAACAGGTTAGGATAGGGCACCAGTTCCTCAGGTACACCATGGGTGGTGGGCCCCCCGGGTCCCCAGGGGGGACCACCACCCAACCATCCGCCAGCCAGCCAGGAGCGCGCTGACTGTGCCCTAACCTAACCACCTAAAATAAGAGGGATGGACGATCTGGCCCGCCAGGGTCAAGTCGGCATGGAAGTGCCCAACCGTTTCTGAAAATTTTTACCTCAATTCGTCTCCTTATTCACTACTGGCGTGGTGTAGGTGGCAATGGTAGAAGGTGGTGTTGGTGGTGGTGTTAGGGGGTGGTGTTGGTGGTAGTGGTAGGGGGTGGTGTGGGTGACAGTGGTTTAGGGAGTGGAGAGGGAGGCGTTGTTATAGAGGTTTGTGTGGGTGGCAATGATAGGGGTTGGTGTGGGTGGCGGTGGTAGGGGGAGGTGTGGGTGGCGGTGGTAGAGGGGGGGTGGTGTGGGTGGCAGTGGTACAGTGGTGATGTGGGTTGCGGTGGTATAGGGGTTAGTGTGGGTGGCAATGGTAGGGGGAGGTGTGGGTGGCGGTGGTATAGGGGGGTGGTGTTGGTGGCTGTGGTTGGGGTTGGTGTGGTAACGGTGGTAGGGGTTAATGTGAGTGGCGGTGGAAGGGGTTGGTGTCGGTGATAGGGAGTGGTGTGGTTTGTAATAGAGGGTGGTGTGGGTGGCAGTAGTAGTGGGTGGTGTGGGTGGCAGTGGTACGGGGTGGTGTAATAGGCAATGATAAAGGCTGGTGTGGGTGGCGGTGGTATGGGGTGGTGTGGTTGGCAGTGGTAGAGGGTTGTGTAGGTGGCAATGGCAGGGGGTGGTGTGGGTGGCGGTGGTAGGGGTGGTGTGGGTGGCAGTGGTAAGGGGTGGTGTGGGTGGTGGTGATATAGGGGTTGGTGTGGGTGGCAGTGATATAGGGGGTGGTGTGGGTTGCAGGTGTAGGGGTTTGTGGGTGGTGGTGGTGGTAGGGGTGGTGTTTGTGGAAATGGTGGTGGGTAGTGTGGGCGGTGATGGTAGAGTGTGGTGTGGGTGGCAATGGTAGGGGGTGGTGTGGGTGGCAGTAGTTGGGGGGTGGTGTAGGTGGCTGTGGTAATGGTTGCTGTGGGTAGCGGTGGTAGGGGTTGGTGTTGGTGGCGGTGGTAGGGGTTGGTGTGGGTGGCCGTGGTAGGGGGGTGACGTGGGTGGCGGTGGTAGGGGGTGGTTTGAGTGGCAATGGTAGGGGGTGCTGTGGGTTGCGGTGGTAGAGTGTGGTGTGGGTGGCGGTGGTAGGGGGTGGTATGGATGGCAGTGGTAGGGGTGGTGTGGTTAGCAATGGTAGGGGGTGGTGTGTGTGGCAGTTGTACGGGGTGGTGTGGGTGGCAGTGGTAGAGGGTGGTGTGGGTTGCAATGGTAGGGGGTGGTGTGGGTCACAATGGTAGGGGATGGTGTGGGTGGCAGTGGTAGTGGGAGGTGTGGGTGGCAATGGTAGGAGGTGGTGTGGGAGGCGGTGGTAGGGAGTGGTGTGGGAGGCGGTGGTAGGGAGTGGTGTGGGTGGCAGTGGTAGGGGGTGGTGTGGGTGGTAGTTGTAGGGGGTGGTGTTGGTGGCAGTGTTATAGGGGGGTGGTGTGGGTGGCAATGGTAGGAGGTGGTGTGTGTGGCGGTGGTAGGGAGTGGTGTGGGTGGCAGAGGTAGGGGGTGGTGTGGGTGGCAGTTGAAGGGGGTGTTGTGGGTGGCAGTGTTATAGGGGAGGTGTGGGTGGCGGTGGTAGGGGGTGGTGTGGGTAGCAGTGGTAAGTGGGTGGTGTAGGTGGCAATGGTAGGGGGTGGTGTGGGTGGCGGTGGTAGGGGGTGGTGTGGGTGGCAATGGTAGAGGGTTGTGTGTGCGTGGCAGTAGTATGGGGTGGTGTGGGTAGCAGTGGTAGGTGGGTGGTGTGGGTAGCAATGGTAGGGGATGGTGTGGGTGGCAGTGGTAGTGGGAGGTGTTGGTGGCAATGGTAGGGGGTGGTGTAAGTGGCAGTGGTAGAGGTTGGTGTGGGTGGCAGTAGTATGGGGTGGTGTAGGTGGGGGTGATAGGGGTTATTGTGAGTGGCTGTGGTAGGGGGTGGTGTGGGTGGCAATGGTAGGGGTTGGTGTGGATGGCGGTGGTAGGAGAGGGTGTGGGAGGCTGTGGTTGGGGGTGGTGTGGGTTGCAATGGTAAGGGGAGGTGTGGGTTGCGGTGGTGGGGGATGGTGTGGGTTGCGGTGGTAAGGGATGGTGTGGGTGGTGGTGGTAGGGGTTGTGTGGGTGGCAATGGTAGGGGGTGGTGCGGGTGGCAGTGGTGGGGGCAGGTGTGGGTGGTGATGGTATAGGGCGGTGTGGGCAGCTGTGGTAGGGAGTGGTGTGGGTGGCAATGGTATGGGGTGGTGTGGGCGGCTGTGGTAGGGGGAGGTGTGGGTGGCGATGGTATGGGATGGTGTTAGTGGCTTTGGTGGTGGATAGTGTGGGTGGCAGTGGGAGGTAGTGAATGGTGTGGACGGCTGTTATACGGGGGTGGTGAGGGTGGCAATGGTAGGATGGTGGTTTACGAGGTGGTGGTAGGGGGAGGGGTGGGTGGTGATGGTATGGGGTGGTGTGGGCGGCTATGGTAGGGTGTGGGTGTGATGGTAGGAAGAGAATGGTTTGGACGGTTGTTATATGGGGGTGGTGTGGGTGGCGGTTGTAGGATGGTGGTTTACGCGGTGGTGGTAGGGGATGGTGTGGGTATCGGGATGGTTGGATAAAAAGAAATCTTAACTAAATCATAAAATATAACAAAAAGTTCTGCTAATAATATATAAGACAACAAAATGTTTTATGATTGTTTCACACATCAATCAAGCAACATTTACAATTTATATAAATTATTGTATGGAATAATACATATATTTTATATTTAAACATGATATTAGTGTTTATTGGGATACATAAGGAGTCAAATTGTGTTAATAGAGCAATTTTTAGCAAAATTATTTAAACTGATTTTATCTGATCATAGAAAAACTAAATGTATTTTGAATGTTTCATACAGCCATTAAATATCATTTACAATTTAATAATGAATTTTACAAAATAGACCATAAATTTTACATTTAAACATTTAAAAACTATTTGTAATACATTAGGAATAAAATAGTTTTAGAAAAACTATATTGTAAAACCTATATCTCTCTCTCAACCAGTTTAAGTTAAAAACGAAGCTATACCTAATAAATTCCATGTAACCCACCTTACCCCTCTGTTGTCAACCCATGTATGTTTTTTGTTTTTCAAATCATCGCTGTTTGAATGTAATTTTCTGTAATAATTTGTAATTGTATTTGTGCTGCTTTTTCAAAAATGTTCCCCCCTCTTTTACCTCTATTTTTTATATGTACTCATCACATCTTTTCTTTTTACCCATTAGTTTTAAGCTTTAGTCATTAATGTTTTTCCTGCCCGAAACGCTTTGCGTAATAGTGGCTTTAGGCATTGTATGTACTAGCTCTACCTATAAAGCCAACAAACTTTGTAAAATCTCTTTAGGTATGTACCTTACCTAAATAAAAATTATTATTATTATTATTATATTATTATTATACTATATGTTTGGATTTTTGGAATAAAAGTTTCTCAAATACTCTCCTGCACCATTCTCAATGCAAGTTATTCGTACACCTATAGGAACACATATATGAACTTTTCAAAACGTTTTGTTTCCTGGGTATACAGTGATATCTTGGCTAATAGCCTCGTATCACATATATTGTGTTAATGATATAATCTTATGTTACCGTATATTATTCTTATTTTATGTATTGTCAATGTGTGACATACATTTCCAAGTCTATATTAATTCTGTATCAAAGTTGTATGTAATGTATTTGTGGATATATATTAGATGTCTAGTTATAGCAGTAGCCTAATGTCATGGAGTTTGAAAAATATCCTTGTATGCCTATTGTATGTAATGATACATAAATGCTGTACACGTAACGTTTTGTGGACTATGATGGAGAATGTATACATATAGTTTCCAGATGAATTATTCATATGTATACAGGGTAGTTTCCATTTCTGTGTTGTTCGTTGCATTGTCCTAATGTCATGACATTTACTGAGATTATGGCACTGTGAAATGTTTTCCACCTAGATAGGGTTTTGATACATGTCAAAGGTGTGGTATTATTTTTGTCATCAATTGTGACATGATTTTGTTGTCATAGTTTTGTGTGGTCATAGAGACCTGTCAAGAATTTGGTGATGGAGGCGAAATATATATTCAAAGACACACAAACATATTCAATATGGCGATATCCTTACAATACTTGGGGTCATTTAATATTATTGAAAAGTCCCTAGCGGGCTCTAGATACCCTAAGGCTCACAGTCCCAATCCTGGAACCGTACACACAGCCACCACAGCTATCAACCTAGTGACACATATATTTACACCTTTAGAAAACCTTGACTCTCATATTAAACCTCTCCAAAATCTGTATAACTACTCTACCCCTATCTTGCATTCCTGCTAAAGTACCAAGGAAGGCTTATCTGACTGTACAGCCGGAGAAACCCCCTCAAATAGCAGGATCGGGTTTGCAACAATACACCTCCCTCTCCAGTCAAGATGGCATCCACCCGTCTTGGGTCATCGCCCCATAATACTCTATTCTTTACATTTGCAATCAAACCCTTTATTGACCTTATTTATCATATTCCCCATGCATGCTTTTTGATTGAGTTAATTTTTCCCTTACATAGGCTATACTGGTTCACATTATTCCTAAGAATCTCCAACTGAGAAGGTTCTACTTTGCTGGACGGAGTATTACTGGTGACTTCCAGCCTCTTTGATATCATCTGTAGATATTTTCCTATCAAACATTATCCACTGTGTCCACCAACATTTTATACTTGAAACTAACCTCCACAGTAGATGATAACTTTCCAATACCTAGATTAAATGATTGTATAGACAGTGTCGGTAAAGCCAAGCTTGTAACCAAACTAGATTTGTCAAAAGGGTACATTATCCACTGTATTTTATGGTACGTAACACCCCTTCTAAGCAGTGGAGAAAAAAAATGAAAAATTCATAAATGAATTTCACATTTGTTTCACATAGAATTAACACCTCAAACAGATTTCATATTAAATGATATATAAACAATAAATACACAATAATATAGACATTTCTGTGCATCAGTATAACCCTAAGTCACCCCAGGTTTTGGCCATCTAGAAAGTGCATCTGCTACTGTATTTCATTTTCCTGGAAGATGTTTGATAACCAGATTGTATTCTTGCAACAATAATATTCTTCCACCATAATATTCTCTGATTGAAATTCTACATGATAGCAATAAATGTTAAGGGGTTGTCGTCAGTAAACACTTCAACAGTATTGGCTGATACATAAATGTCAATTTTTTTACAGCTAGTAATAATGATAAAGCCTCTTTTCTACTGTGGAATAATTCTGTTGACATTTGGTAAACTTTTTAGAATAATAATGTATTGGATGACTAATACCCCTCATCATCCTCTTGAGTTAGTACAGAACCAGCACCCCAATCCGAAGCATCTATATATAGTTTGAATGGCTTGGAGTAGTCAGGAGTAGCTAACACTAGACCAGATGACAAAATTCCTTTTAATTTAATAAATGCATCCTGACATTTCTGAGACCATCTAAACTTTAAATTTTTACATAACAAGTTTGTCAAAGGAGCTGCAAAACTTTTACAGAGCTTCCTATAATAAGCACACGTTCCAAGATATCTTTGTACCACCTTCTTGCAAGTCAACACTGGATACTCTAATATATCATTAATTTTATTTTTGAGAGGTAACATCTTCCCATTTCCCCAATTCATATCCTAAGTAACAAATACTAGCTGTAGCATTTATGTAAGTTTACAGTTAAATTAGCCTCCTTTAATCATTACTAACCCTGATAACATTTTATGCCACAATTAGGAGTACATTCAGGAGTTAAATATTATTTACGGCAGTAGAATACTTGCCAAACACAATTAATTCTCTTGTGTTTATTTAATTTCTTATACACATAATTTCTACCAGTGTATATATTATATTAAACTATAAAATAAAAAAAAAAATACAGCACAACTATTTGCATATTACTGCACCACAATATAATCTTTGCCAACCTTTATTAGGTAGCAATTTAGGCTGTGATTGTGCTGAATTTGGCACAAACACAGACTAAATAAATTTGTAGTTTCTTAAGTAGAAATTCTCACGACTAGGCTTGAGCTAGTTAGTGGTATATATATTATTCATTCTTGTGCTGACCCTATCAAGGGTGGGATTAACCATTTATTGTGTAATTATATTTATTGCATATTTATATGTACATCTTTGAGTGTTACTGTAAGTTCACTACCCATCCAAGGCTGATTTTGAAGAGCTAAGCTAAGGAACACCTGTAGTGAGACCAAGGTACCACTCAAATCTTAGTTGCTTATTATTAGGTAGGTAGCTGACCTCTAAATGAGGTAAATTACAACCAGCCTCAAGAAAATATCAGGCTGTCAATAATTATACCTGCTCTACATAAAGGAGCAAGTACCATAGCTGTCCAAGTAGCTATATAAGCCCTATAAGGCTCAAATTTCCAGCCAGAATGGATACTCTTGCAATATTAAGGAGAATCGGTATTATCCTGAGATATCTTCAATATCACCTGTCAAGACGACTTGATGAATGTGACAATTGTTTAGAAAACAACCCAATTGACTTCTCTGAGTTCAACCTTTCCACAGAGGCGGCTAGCCAAAAATATGTCCAGGTGAAGGAGACAATCGAGTCTTATAGGAACAAACTCCTTAGCAGTAATACTGACCCAGACGAATTACGTCTGATAGAATCTGATCTTACCAACTATGAGAATACAATTCAAAACAAGTTTGATCAATATAACAAAGTGCTTGCGAAACAAAATGATCCTGAATGGATAGAACATTTTTGTAGAAGACCTACAACAGAGCAAGCACCCAACTCAGATGAAATACATGAGCTACCTCAAGATGAGGAGAATCCTCTAATCAATACTGATCACTATACAGGATCAACAACTGAAGTTCAACCTTCATTTTCTAATATCTCATCTAATACAACTTCACGTAATAATTTGTTTACAGAGTCTGATCAATTTTCAGACAGCTCTTCTCAATGTTCCCTGGATTCTATTAATTCAATGCAGGAGGCTACTGAATTAACCAGCTCCTCACAGGAACCCATAGAAACAAGTGAAGCTGCAGATGAAACTCTTAGTGAAGCTGCAATAATCAGTGAATCTGAACCAGAAAATGATATAGCTAATGCTGCAGCAGCAGACGAAGCTGTAATTAAAGCTGAGGCTAAGCAAGAAGCCTTAAGCAACCCAAGTAATGGTCACAATTGCTCACACCAGCCTTCTAAAGTAAGTGCTAACAATGAGAAGACTGTTATAAACCTTGTACACCAATTATTAGATTTATCTCCACCAGAACAATCAGTCGACTCTTTACAAGCCTTTAGTTTTCAGCTTGAGTCACTGTTAAATTCCTTCAGTAAAGAGGTGGATCACCCAACTGCTGAGTGGATGACTAAAATTATCATCCAAAGAAAATTGTCTGGTGACACACTCAATAAATTATATGTATACCAGAATGGTAATACCCTGTCAATGCAAGATATATTTGCAGGTTTGCACAATTTAAGTAATCATACAGCAAACCAGGCACTTAATGCTTCATCTGAATGCACCAAAACTATACCCACATCAGTTTCCTTACCTGAAACTCCTAAAGTGACACTGTCACTAGGTAATAAGGGTGCTAATAATCAATGTAATAACCATGAGTCAAACATTGATCCATCAGTTAGGCCCAAGAGCCCCACAGGTGCTCCTAAGAGACCTAATAGTCCAAAGAGCACTCCCAATAACTCCACAGGTGCTCCTAAGAGACCTAATAGTCCAAAGAGCACTCCCAAGAGCCCAGTAATGGCTCCCCAGAGTACACCAAGTACTCACAAGAGAATAAATAACAAGCAAATGCAAGCAGCAAAACCATCACAACCTGCAAGTACTGTTTTACCTAAACCGGTAACCCCTAAACGAGCTGTAGGATGGGGAATGTGCTTGTTTTGCAATCAAAAACATTCTCTGTACAAATGTACCAATTACCCTAATTTTTTTTATTTTTTTTTATTTTTATTTTTACATGCAAACATGCTTATAAGTACAATAAAAGGAAACAGTTACATCATAAAACAGAACAAAAAGACAAAGCACAAACGGGCAAAACTAAGGAACAAAAGTACTAAACACAATAACGCCGGCCGGAAGGGCCGATCACAAAACAACAATAATTACAAACAGAATACAATAATTAAGTGAAACACAGCAGAATACAAAACAGAAATAACACACCAAAACCTGAAACATACAGAACAAGGCTACCAGCACCGCAAACACACACGGAGAGGCACCAACATAAAAACAAAAAAGTAAAAAATAAATAACTAACAATACAACAACATAATTATACAATAAACAAAAGGAAAAGCTCAACGGCAAAACTCGACAAAGAACATAAACCCAGTCCAGGTCACGCCAACAGCCTGAAGGGCACTCAACACCACACAAACAAGCGCACAAACAGCATCATAAAACCATAGAACCACAAAGCATAACATAAGAACATGACACCCACAACCAGACACACACAAACCAAACCCCGGACCGAACAGGAACCGGACACATACACACAAGCCACACAAAAAACCCACAACCACAAACCGGAGCACGCAGGAACCGGGAAACAAACCCGCCCCACCCACTCACACATACCCGACCCGCACCTCACACCCATGCACACTAATGGAAACAACCCACAACACACAAAGGAATCACGAGTGAGGAACACATTCCTCAGAGACAAGACCATATGTCTCCGCAGCCCAGGGATACCGTCGCTTGTAGGCCTCCCAAATCATATATTCCCTGTCGGTAGGGGGACAATCCCCCTGCCGCTGCGGGCCCTTCATAAACTCGGGAACCACCAGATCAGGTGAAAACGGCCACTCCTTAAGCTCACTGACGCAAGTCGCATAACGAGGCTGGGGAGCGCAACCCACGTCCTTCGAGGTAGCAGACGACACCGCTGAAGCGTACGAGGGCTGCCGAGACGGCCGCGTCGCCGTACGCACAGGAGCAGGGGGCAATCGACGAGATGGCAACTCCACCGCAGGAGACACTGAAGAGACGGCCGGAGACGGAAGAGGCGTCGAGACCGCAGCCGATGAAACGGGGACCGAGGAAGGGGTTACAGAACCCCCAGAACGAGCAGTCTTCAACACCATCACCAGGCCACACCGCTCACCACGAACCTCGGCAGGGGGAACCACCCCCCATGAAGAACCGGAGCCATCCGATGCAGGCGACGCACCTGAAGCAGGAACCTCAGTCACCATATCTGCAGTGGAGGCCGGAACACTGGCACGGGCATCCTCAGGCAAATGCACCTCCGCCGTCACCGTAGTACGCAACATAACCGGAGCCACCCCTCCGTCGCCGGCAGAGTCACAAGCGACGAAGTCGCCAACATCTGTCCATGCTGAAGACGAACGCCGAGAACGCTTAGGCTCGGGCCGCACATCATCCGACCCGGAGGCAGACTCCGAGACACGCACAACACAAGCAGGGCGAACCGATGCACGTCGCAGAACGGCAGCATCCTCAACCACATGGGGCACCAGGCCAGGCACAGGAGGAAGCGCCGGATCCACCCCAACACCCAGCACAGCCGGAACAGACGGCGAGGGTGCAGGGACAGGGTCAGACGCAGCAGAGGAAGACGGGGAAATCGAGCAGCAGGCAGTCTGAAGAACCCCAGGGACACAAGTCGGAGCAGGACGATCACCCGGCGACGCCACCACCTCTTGAGGAGAGGCGACAACAACAGGGGGCGCACCAGGCGGCGCAACAGGCGACACAGGGGGCACATCCGGGGCTGAAGAGACGGCCACATCCACTGAATCCTCCTCCACAGGAAGCGGCGGAAAATCCACCTCACTGAAGAGGTTCACGGGTGCAACGGCAGGCGCAGAACAGTCAGCAGCCTGATGGCCCAAGAGGCCACAACGATAACACGTCCGAGGCTGGCGGGCGTAAAATACCCGAACGTTGTAGCCCATAAGCCGCACAGAGGACGGAATATCTTCCCGGAGCCTCATGCCCAGGGTGCGAATGTTGGTCCTCACACCCTTAAGTGGACTGGAAGACACCACGTTCACCCGCACACTAATCACTGTGCCATACCGGCCGAAGTACCGCCGTAGCATACTCTTTGGAAACTCCAACGGAGCCCCATGAACACTAACGTACGTGAGGGCACCACTCCGATCAGATAGTGACACAGTGCCCGCACCATCCAGCAGGGGAAATGTCCGCCCCTCGTAACGACGGAGAAACTCGCGATATGCCAATTCCTCGGTAAACTTCAATATCGCTCGACGAGCCGTCACCAGCTCGACACCATAAATGTCGATCACAGGGACATGAAGCACCTCACACACCACCGCTATCTCTGGGTACCCAGCCCGGCCGGAAAATTCGAGGCCCACAGACTGAGCCCGCAGTACAGGGGGGAGGGGGACCCCCCATCGTTAACTCCACGTCAGCACAGGCAGGCAGAGACACACCCGCCCTCAACCGGCCAAATTGGTAAACACCACCAACAGCCGGAGCGCCGATTCACCACGTCCTTTCCCTACCGAAGCTAGGGCTAGACTCTCAATTACCCTATTAGAGACACAAGAGTCAGACGACTCAAACAGTTACACAAATGTACTAGGTGTCTCAAATCACATGATGTTAATAGCTGTGACACCCCACTGAACACCTGCAATAGGTGTAGAAGGGGCAAACATCATGCTGCACTGTGCAAATTAGTTAGGACAAATTATGTCAATCCTAGAATAGGAGGTAGAGAATCTACACCAGTACAGTGCTGCAAGGTGCGAGATGTGTACAGCGTAATTTCACAAGCATCTCAAGTGGATGCTGCTTTGCCTACTGCCCAACTTCAAGTAAAGCACAAAGGAGCCAAGATCACCACACGTGGACTATTTGATCAAGGTTCCCAGAGAACTTTCATAACTCAGAAAGCAGCAGAGGCACTCAATTTACAACCAATAAGACAGGTAAAATTAAACTTGTCAAGGTTCATGATAAATCGAGGAACCCATGAATACTCAGTAGTTCAACCGCTTGTACGACTAGGCAGTCATGCCAAGGCTGCCCAAGCCATTGTTGTAGATCAAATACCTTTTGACTTAAATATTAAAGGTTTGGGGTACGCAGCCCACTTCCTGCAGGAACGTGAAATTAATTTGGCTGACAACAAGTTAACGTCTGACCGCCTTAACAATGTAAATGTACTAGTAGGAGCCGACTACTATTACCAGTTCATAACTGGACATGTTAAACGATTGGGGATGAATATGCTCCAATCTGCAGGTAACTACTTACTTCCTGGTAAAGTTCTGAATGTGAACAAGCCTAAGCCTGCCAACAATAACAAATATTCGCCGAGATGTTTCATAGCTCTCAGTGGAAAACCAGTGGTCCGTACTCAAACAAGTACAAGTCACAGCGACCAAGCCATTGAATCCACTGCAGACCTAGAATTATTCTCGACAAGTAGTAATTGACCACACTCAGTCTTCCTAGGTAAATTATAATGTTAGGCTAGAGAATCTAGTACTCCCTAAGTAATTAATAATATTAGGCTAGAGAATCTAGCACTCAATGCCACTGGCATTTCCTGAATTTAGTAATACTATGAAGTCATCAAGCAACTTCTATAATTATAAATTCATTAGGACCACTGGTCCACAATACTTGCGCTTAAGGTTTGCCAAGAAAACCTTAATACAATGTTTTCTGCACTAAGAGTTAGTGATAAATACTTGCATCAATTTTGTTTGAGTTGTTTTTCTTTCGTTTCTGCTTAATTATTGTAGGAACGCAGCACGAACAAACTTGCAAACTTACCAATACGTGAGTCTCCAGAGAACTAATAACCCGTGAAACGTTTAGGTTGGGAAAATGTTACAAATTATCTTGAATAGGATTAATCGTAGCAGTAACTTAATTTCCAGCAATCTTAGGTTTCCCTTTGTTTAATGCATTATCGTTAAACATCAGCATTGTTAATTAACATGCTTCATGAGCTCAATATAGCTCACCTTAGAATTAATGTAACAATTGAGTGCTTACTGTTCCCCATGCGAATACGAGCTTAATATTGCTCGCCATGACAATTGAACACTTTAATGTTCCCCATGCCACGAGCACTGCTCGCCATGATAATTGAACGATGCAATACTCTACCTCGTTAATTCGAGTTCAATATAACTCACCCTGTTAACGCTGTTAACGAGTTCAATATAACTCACCCTGTTAACATGTTAATGAGCTCAATATAGCTCCCCATGTTAACGAGCTCAATATAGCTCACCCTGTTAACTCTGTTAACGAGTTCAATATAACTCACCCTGTTAACATGTTAATGAGCTCAATATAGCTCCCCATGTTAACGAGCTCAATACAGCTCACCCTGTTAACTCTGTTAACGAGCTCAATATAGCTCACCATGTTCACGAGTTCAATATAGCTCGTCCTGTTAACGAGCTCAATATAGCTTACTCTGTTAACTGTTAATGAGCTCAATATAGCTCAACCTGTTAATGAGCTCAATACAGCTACCAATGTTAATTCGAGTACATTTTGCTCACAATTAGCTTAGTCCCTTACTTAGGTAGGTTAGAAATTTAAACCATTTATTTAGGTAGGTTTAGGGACTTTAGTTAGTGTCAACTGAGTACTAGCCTAATCTGTACTCACAATTAATTGCAGTTGACTATACTTATAGGGACTGATTTAATAAACTCAATTTCATGTAAAGGTGATTTCGTATTAACAAGTTTACAGTGTCAAGCCTATGAGCTGCAATTCAATTAGCTCATAAGTCAGAATGACTAGGCTGCTAATCTCACTGTCGAATCAGAATTTTCCTTGATTTTAATGAATAAACCTTTTCAGTTCTCTAATTTTCCACTATCTTAGCTAGTTAGCAAATTAGTTATAACATCAGTCAGAATGACTACTGCACGGCAGTGCACATTAAATTCAATTTCCTCATTTAATTTTGAGGTGATCGTGATGCTGCGTGATGTTATTGTCTAGTAACTCAATAGTTACAAGTCACAGCGACCCTAGACAGTGACCTTACTGTAGTGCCATAGTCTCCTTGATCTTAAATGATCCAATAATACTTTACTGTATAATAATGTAGAATACAACTTATACAATATTGTTATCAGTTCCTAGGAACTTTTTCTGAGTTTACCTACGATTCAGCTACGTAATACACCATTACATGTCACTACGACCCTAGTTGTTGAGTTTATTGTAAGCTTTAGAGAGTTCCTGATTCCCGATAACTTAATCATTTAATGTTTCAATATTTAATACATGTTTCCACCGAGCAACCGCCCCACTAGAGCTGCTGCTCAACAATGCAAGCGGAAACTACAAGCCTATTATAGCTCTGACCAGGAGCAAATATCTTCCCATCCAATTTAAGTAATCCTGATAACACTGTGGTGTGATGTCAAGTAACAAAACAGTTACAAGTCACATGACCCAGAACATTCTCATCACAGTAGATTCTCAGTTATTTAAATTGTATGATTTAATTCTTAATTGTTGTATAGGCTATTAATAACATTATTTCGTCTAGACTATCTGAGAGTTTACTAGACTTTAAGACTTAGTAACATAAACATTACATGTCATAGCGACACCAGTCATAGAGTTTGTTGTAGGCTTTCTTAGTTATTAACTTTAGATAATTCATAATAACATGTTCCATTCAACATGAAATCTGCAAGACTTAAGTTTCTTGTTTGTCCTTGACAATTCCGGGACATCCATTATGTGTGTACTAACATACTAAAATACTAATATTAATACTAACTTCGGGATGGGTATGTCAGTACTCAACATTACACTGCGACCCGATAAATCTCCCCCCGGAGTTATGTTGGAAATTTCCAACACTAATACAATACTATTGTATTATTATAAACTAGTGTTAAAATATACTAATTACTGTAGTAACTAAAATTTACTAACAGTAGGGTTCACATGAACTAATTATTATAACTGTATAAGAATACTGGAAGTCTTACGAAACCAAGCACCAGTATTGCGTCAGATTCTACCTAGTTAAACACATTTATATCCAGTGTGTTAGAGAATTGAATGTGATTCTCTAAAATCATCAGTATTCCGGGTGATAATAATTTACGGATAACATAACTCCCAAATAATTCCAAATCGAGAGTTTTTAGTTACAATTGTTATCAAGTAATAAATTTACCGTCACGCGTGAATGCCATGGAGAAAACTAAAATCTTCTCCATTTCTTGCTAACTACCATAAGACGAGAAAGTAATAATATTTGTGTCCCTAGAATTACAACCCAGTCTTTATTAAAGCATTTTAGCCGCAACTGCACGAAATAATATTATTCGTGATAAATAATTTCTGTGGCGAATGCGAGACGGGAGCGGGGAGGGAGACGCCATTGTGATTTGTGGCTTGAGGAGGACAAGACGCCTGAGTGCGGTGTGAAGTCACGTGTTGCGGAATTGAGCAACAAGTTTTGGTGTCAGAGTCTGGGACACGTTCCGGTGAAGTTGTCAGCAAGATTTAACCTGATACTCATCATAGAACTAGTTAATATTGTTCTACATGATCTGTTATGACCGGCCATCTAAAGCGCGTCGACATTCAAGCCAAGCTATCCACCACGTGTTCGCCATTGTGAGAGTGGAGCTTGGGACGCAGTTTCGGCAAGCCTCAACTTAATCTGTACCCCTCAGCTAAGTATATATAACTGCCTTTTGATGCATCATTAGATAATGTATATGTCGGGGCAGCTTGTCGTTACAATGAGCAACCTCAACAAAACCCATGTTAGTATTCTAACTAATTAATTTTCCATTTCCATGAATATAGATATTTTATTAGCCTAGTACAATGCTACGTAATATCCCTTAAATTACAGCTCGCGTGTGAGGAATCCACGAGCTGTTCCCTTACCCGTGTTATTCATCTCGTAGTGTTCTACGAGGAATTCCGGAGATCCCAAGGATGATTCGTAACTGATGTCTTTGAAATCGTCTTCAAGCTAAGACTTTTCGTATTCCTTTAATTATTCAAATTCTCATTATTTTATTCTATCATTTCATGGGATACTGTGTACACTGGAGATAATACGTGTTTATTAGAATGATTAATTTCTAATGTTAATGATCCATATATTTACTGGTGATAAATCATCAATTGATTTCTTTAATTGGTCATAAGATTAAGTTATTACACAATGAACTGGTGCACGAACCACACTAGTTCCTAGACGTATATGAAGTTCTAGCAATAACCCCCCAATGTAGGTGTTTGAGGCTTTGATTCAAGTTAATTATCTATACAGCCCATTAATTATTTAAGTGATTATACTTCCGAATATTTAACCATAGTCACTGGTTCTCAATGGAGTTTCTGATAATCACTTTTTCATTAGTTTCCCTCTTTACTATAAAAGCGGGTGGTCCTTCGTAATTGATTTCATTACTTTAATAATTAAATTAATACAGTCAAGCCCCAAATGTCCCACAACCACACCACAAATAGTACACCACTACTGCCACACAATTACTAACTAGTACACCACTTCTATCACGCTATAAATAGTACACCACTACTACCACACCATAACTACCATACCATAACTAGTACACCACTACTATCACACCACAACTACCACACCACAACTAGTACACTACTACTACCACACCATAACTAGTACACAACAACTAATACACCACTACTACCACAGCACAACTATTATACCACTACTACAACAATACAACTAGTACACCACCACTACTACAACACCACAACTAGTACATCACTACTAGTACACCACTACTACCACACCACAACTAGTACATCACTACTACCACACCACATCTAGAACACCACTACTACCACACCACAACTAGTACAACACTACTACCACACCAAGACTAGTTCAACACTACTACCACACCACCACTAGAACAACACTACTAGCATGCCACCAAAAGTGCACCACTATTACCAAATCACAACTAGTACAACATTACTACAACACCACAAATTGTAGACCACCACTAGTACATCGTTAATTCCACACCAGAAATAGTACACCAACAATAGTACACAACTTCCAGTACACCAGTACTACCACACTACAACTAGTACACCACTACTACAACACAACCATTAGTACACCACTACTACCACACCACAACTAGTACAACACTACTACCACACCACAACTATTACACTACTACTTTAACACCACAACTAGTACACCACTACAACCAAACCACAAGTAGTACACCACTAATAATATATCCCAACTAGAACACCTCTATTATCACACCATAACTAGTACACCTCTACTACCACACATCAATTAGTACACCACCACCATTACACAACTACAACAACACCACGACTAGTACACTACTACTACCACACCACAACTAGTACACCACTACTGCCACACAATTACTAGTACACCACTACTATCACGCTATAAATAGTACACCACTACTACCATACAATAACTAGTACACAACTACTATTACACAACAACTACCACACCACAACTACCATACCATAACTAGTACACAACTACTATCACACCACAACTACCACACCACAACTAGTACACTACTACTACCACACCATAACTAGTACACAACAACTAGTATACCACTGCTCCCACAGCAGAACTATTATACCACTACTACAACAATACAACTAGTACACCACTACTACAACACCACAACTAGTACATTACTACTAGTACACCACTACTACCACACTACAACTAGTACATCACTACTACCACACCACATCTAGTACACCACTACTACCACACCACAACTAGTACACCACTACTAACACACCACAACTAGTACACTACTACTACAACACCACAACTAGTACACCACTATAACCAAACCACAAGTAGTACACCACTAATAATATACCCCAACTAGAACACCTCTATTACCACACCACAATTAGTACACCACCACTATTACACAACTACAACAACACCATGACTAGTACACCACTAACACCACACCACAACTAGTACACCACTACTGCCACACAATTACTAGTACACCACTACTATCACGCTATAAATAGTACACCACTACTACCACACCACAACTACCATACCATAACTAGTACACAACTACTATCACACCACAACTACCACACCACAACTACCACACCACAACTAGTACACTACTACTACCACACCATAACTAGTACACAACAACTAATATACCACTACTACCACAGCAGAACTATTATACCACTACTACAACAATACAACTAGTACACCACTACTACAACACCACAACTAGTACATCACTACTAGTACACCACTACTACTACACCACAACTAGTACATCACTACTACCACACCACATCTAGTACACCACTACTACCACACCACAACTAGTACAAACCTACTACCTCACCACCACTTGTACACCACTACTACCACACCACAACTAGTACATCACTACTAATACACCAATACTACCAAACCACAACTAGTAAATCACTACTACCACACCACATCTAGTACACCACTACTACCACACAACAACTAGTACATCACTACTACCACACCACATCTAGTACACCACTACTACCACACTACAACTAGTACACCAGTACTACCACACCACGACTAGTACACCACTACTACCACACCACAACTAGTACACCACTACTGCCATACAATTACTAGTACACCACTACTATCACGCTATAAATAGTACACCACTACTACCACACCACAACTACCATAATATAACTAGTACAACACTACTATCACACCATATACTACCACACCACAACAAGTACACTACTACTACCACCACACTAAAAATAGTACACAACAACTAGTACACCACTACTACCACAGAACAATTATTACACCACTACTACAACAACACGATTAGTACACCACTACTACAACACTACAACTAGTACATCACAACTAGTATACCACTACAACAACACTACAACTAGTACATCACAACTAGTACACCACTACTACCACACCACAACTAGTACATCAGTACTACCAAACCAGAACTAGTACACAACTACTACCACACCACAACCAGTACACCATTACTACCAAACTACCACTAGTTCAAAACTACTACAACGCCACATCTTGTACACCACTACTACCACACCACAACTAGTACAAACCTACTACCTCACCACCACTTGTACACCACTACTACGACACCACAACTAGTACACCACTACTACCACACCAACACTAGTTCAACACTACTACCACACCACCACTAGAACAACACTACTAGCACACCACCAAAAGTACACCTCTACTACCAAATTACAACTAGTACAACACTACTACCACAGCACAAATTGTAAACCTCAACAAGTACATCATTAATACCACACCAGAAATAGTACACCACCAATAGTACACAACTTCCAGTACACCAATTCTACCACACTACAACTAGTACACCACTACTACCACTCTACAACTAGTACACAACTAATACCAAACCACAACTAGTACACCACTACTACCACACCAAACCTGGTACACCACTAATTCCACACCACTACAATCACACCATCACTAATACACCACTACTACCACACAACAACTAGTACACCACTTTACCTACACAACAACTAGTACACCACTACAACCACACCATCATTAGTATACCACTGCTACCACACCATCACCAGTACACCAATACTACCACACAACAACTAGTACGTCACTACTGCCACACCACCACTAGTACACCACTACTACTACACTATCACTAGTACACCACTACTACCACACCACATCTAGTACACCACTACTACCACACTACAACTAGTACACCACTACTACCACACCACTAGTACACCACTTCTACCACACCATCACTAGTACACCACTATTAAAACACCATCACCAGTACACCACTACTACCACACCACAACTAGTACACCACCGCTAACACACCATTATTAGTATACCACTACTACCACACCACAACTTGTACACCACTTCTACCAAACGACAACTATTACACCACTACTACCACACCACAACTAGTATCCCACTACTACCACACCACGACTAGTACACCACTACTACAACATTACAATTAGTACACCACTACTACAACACAACAACTAGTACATCACACCTAGTACACCACTACTACCACACCACAACTAGTACACCACAACTACCACACCAGAACTAGTACACCACTACTACCACACTACAACTAGTACACCACTACTACCACACTACAAGTAGTACACTACTACTACCACACCACAACTAGTACACCACTACTACCACAACACCACTAGTACACCATTACTATCACACTACTACTAGTACACCACTACTACCAAATACCACTAGTACACCACTATACCACACCACAACTTGTAGACCACCACTAGTACACCACTACTACCACACCAGAAATAGTATACCACCAATAGTACACTACTACTAGTACTCCAATACTACCACATCACAACTAGTGCAACACTACTACCACACCATAACTAGTACACTACTACTACCACACCACAACTAGTACACCACTAGTACCACACCAAAATAGTACACCACTATTACCACACCACTAGTACACCACTACTACCACACCATCACTAGTACACCACTAGTACCACATCATCACAAGTACACCACTAATACTACACCACAAATAGTACACGACAACTAGTACACCATCACAACTACACCACCACTAGTATACTACTACTACCACTGCACAACTAGTACACCACTACTACCACATCACCATTAAAACACCACTACTTCCACATCACCAAAAGTATACCATTACTACAACACCACCATTAGTACACAACTACTACCACACCACAACTAGTACGCCACTACTACCACACCACAACTAGTACACTACTACTACAACAACACAACTAGTACACCACTACAACCACACCATAAGTTATACACCACTATTAATATACGCAAACTAGTACACCTCTATTACCACACCACAACTAGTACACCTCTACTACCACACAACAATTAGTACACCACCAATATTACACAACTGCAACAACACCACGATTATTACACCACTACTACCACACCACAAAAAGTACACCATTACTGCCACACAACTACTAGTACACCACTACTATCACACTATAAATAGTACACCACTACTACCACACCATAACTACCACACCATAACTAGTACACCACTACTACCACACAACAACTAGCACATTACTGCTACCACACCATAACTAGTACACAACAACTTGTACACATCTTCTACCACACCACAACTAGTACACCACTACTACAACAACACAACTTGTACACCACTACTACAACACCACAACTAGTACATCACAACTAGTACACCACTACTACAACACAACAACTAGTACATCACACCTAGTACACCACTACTACCACACCACAACTAGTACACCACAACTACCACACCAGAACTAGTACACCACTACTACCACACTACAACTAGTACACCACTACTACCACACTACAAGTAGTACACTACTACTACCACACCACAACTAGTACACCACTACTACCACAACACCACTAGTACACCATTACTATCACACTACTACTAGTACACCACTACTACCAAATACCACTAGTACACCACTATACCACACCACAACTTGTAGACCACCACTAGTACACCACTACTACCACACCAGAAATAGTATACCACCAATAGTACACTACTACTAGTACTCCAATACTACCACATCACAACTAGTGCAACACTACTACCACACCATAACTAGTACACTACTACTACCACACCACAACTAGTACACCACTAGTACCACACCAAAATAGTACACCACTATTACCACACCACTAGTACACCACTACTACCACACCATCACTAGTACACCACTAGTACCACATCATCACAAGTACACCACTAATACTACACCACAAATAGTACACGACAACTAGTACACCATCACAACTACACCACCACTAGTATACTACTACTACCACTGCACAACTAGTACACCACTACTACCACATCACCATTAAAACACCACTACTTCCACATCACCAAAAGTATACCATTACTACAACACCACCATTAGTACACAACTACTACCACACCACAACTAGTACGCCACTACTACCACACCACAACTAGTACACTACTACTACAACAACACAACTAGTACACCACTACAACCACACCATAAGTTATACACCACTATTAATATACGCAAACTAGTACACCTCTATTACCACACCACAACTAGTACACCTCTACTACCACACAACAATTAGTACACCACCAATATTACACAACTGCAACAACACCACGATTATTACACCACTACTACCACACCACAAAAAGTACACCATTACTGCCACACAACTACTAGTACACCACTACTATCACACTATAAATAGTACACCACTACTACCACACCATAACTACCACACCATAACTAGTACACCACTACTACCACACAACAACTAGCACATTACTGCTACCACACCATAACTAGTACACAACAACTTGTACACATCTTCTACCACACCACAACTAGTACACCACTACTACAACAACACAACTTGTACACCACTACTACAACACCACAACTAGTACATCACAACTAGTACACCACTACTACCACACCACAACTAGTACACCACTACTACCACACAACAACTAGTACACCACTACTACAACACCACCATTAGTACATTACTACTACCACACAACAACTAGTACACCACTACTACCACACCACAACTAGTACACCACTACTACAACACCTCAACTAGTACACCACTACAACCACACCACAAGTAGTATACCAATAATAATATACCCCAACGAGTACACCTCTATTACCACACCACAACTAGTACACCTCTATTACCACACCACAACTAGTACACCTCTACTACTACACCACAATTAGTACACCACTACAATTACACAACTACAAAAACACCACGACTAGTACACAACTACTACCACACCACAACTAGTACACCACTACTGCCACACAATTACTAGTACACCACTACTATCACACTATAAATAGTACAACACTACTATCACACCACAACTACCATACCATAACTAGTACACCACCACTATCACACCACAACTACCTCACCACAACTAGTACACTACTACTACCTCTCCATAACTAGTACACAACAACTAGTACACCACTATTACCACAGCACAACTATTACACCACTACAACAACAACAAAACTAGTACACCACTACTACAACACAACAACTAGTACATCACAACTAGTACACCACTACTACCTCACTTCAACTAGTACACAACTTCTACCACACCACATCTAGTACACCACTACTACCACACCACAACTAGTACAAACCTACTACCTCTCCACTACTTGTAAACCACTACTACCACAAGACAACTTGTACACCACTACTACCACACCACAACTAGTACACCACTACTGCCACACAATTACTAGTACACCACAACTATCACACAATAAATAGTACACCACTACTACCACACTACAACTACCATACCATAACAAGTACAACACTACTATCACACCACAACTACCACACCACAACTAGTACACTACTACTACCACCACACTATAACTAGTACACAACAACTAGTACACCACTACTACCACAGCACAACTGTTACACCACTACTACAACAACACAACTAGTACACCACTACTACAACACCACAACTAGTACATCACAACTAGTATACCACTACTACCACACCACAACTAGTACATCACTACTACCACACCAAAACTAGTACACAACTACTACCACACTACAACTAGTACACCACTAACACCACACTACAACTAGTACACAACTACTACCACACCACATCTAGTTCACCCCTACTACCACACCATAACTAGTACAAACCTACTACCTCACCACCACTTGTACACCACTACTACCACACCACAACTAATACACAACTACTACCACACCAACACTAGTTCAACACTACTACCACACTACCACTAGAACAACACTACTAGCACACCACCAAAAGTACACCACTTCTACCAAATCACAACTAGTACAACACTACTACCACACCACAAATTGTAGACCACCACTAGTACATTATTAATACCACACCAGAAATAGTACACCACCAATAGTACACAACTTCCAGTACACCAATACTACCACACTACAACCAGTGCACCACTACTACCACTCCACAACTAGTACACCACTACTACCAAACCACAACTAGTACACCACTACTACCACACCAAAACTGGTACACCACTACTTCCACACCACTAGTACACCATTACTACCACACCACCACTAGTACACCACTACTACCACACCATCACTAATACACTACTACTAACACACCACAACTAGTACACCACTTTACCTACACAACAACTAGTACACCACTACTAACACACCATCATTAGTATACCACTGCTACCACACCGTCACTAGTACACCACTTCTACGACACAACAACTAGTACACCACTACTGCCACGCCACTACTAGTACACCACTACTCCCACATTATCACTAGTATACCAATACTACCACTGCACAACTAGTACACCACTACTACCACACCACCACTAGTACACCACTACTACTACACAATCACAAGTACACAACTACTACCACACCACATCTAGTACACCACTTCTACCACACTACAACTAGTACACCACTACTACCACACTACTAGTACACAACTTGTACCACACCATCACTAGTACACCACTATTACCACACCATCACTAGTACACCACTATTACCACACCATCACTAGTATACCACTACTACCACACCACAACTAGTACACCACCACTAACACACCACCATTAGTGCACCGCTACTACCACACCACAACTTGTACACCACTTCTACCACATGACAACTATTACACCACTTCTCCCACACCACAACTACTATCCCACTACTACCACACCACGACTAGTACACCACTACTACCACACCACAACTAGTACACCACTAATACCACACCACAACTAGTTCACTACTACTACAACATTACAACTAGTACACCACTACTACAACACCACAACTAGTACATCACACCTAGTCCACAACTACTGCCACACCACAACTAGTACACCACTACTACCACACCAGAACTAGTACAACACTACTACCACACTACAACTAGTACAACACTACTACCACACTACAACTAGTACACTACTACTACCACACCACAACTAGTACACCACTTCTACCACACCACAACTTCTCCACCATTACTACCACACCACAACTAGTACAAACCTACTATCTCAATAGCACTAGTACCCCGCTACTACCACACCACAACTTGTACACCACTTCTACCTCACCACAACTATTACACCACTACTACCACACCACAACTAGTATCCCACTACTACCACACCATGACTAGTACACCACTACTACCACACCACAACTAGTACACTACTACTTCCACACAATTACTAGTTCACCACAACTATCACGCTGTAAATAGTACACCACTACTACCACACCACAACTACCATACCGTAACTAGTACACCACTACTATCCCACCACAACTACCACACCACAACTAGTACACTACTACTACCACACCATCACTAGTACACAACAACTAGTACACCACTACTACCACAGCACAACTATTATACCACTACTACAACAATACAACTAGTACACCACTACTACAACACCACAACTAGTATATCACTACTACTTCCACACCACATCTAGTACACCACTACTTCCACACCACAACTAGTACAAACCTACTACCTCACCACCACTTGTACACCACTACACCCACACCACAACTAGTACACCACTACTACCACACCAAGACTAGTTCAACACTACTACCACACCACCACTAGAACAACATTACTAGCATGCCACCAAAAGTACACAACTATTACCAAATCGCAACTAGTACAACATTACTACAACACCACAAATTGTAGACCACCACTAGTACATCATTAATACCACACCAGAAATAGTACACCACCAATGGTACACAACTTCCGGTACACCAATACTACCACACTACATCTAGTACACCACTACTACCACTCCACAATTAGTACACCACTACTACCACACCAAAACTAGTACACTACTACTACCACACCAAAACTGGTACACCACTACTTCCACACCACTAGTACACCATAACTACCACACCACCACTAGTACACCACTACTACCACACTATCACTAATATATCACTGCTACCACACCACATCTAGTACACCACTTTACCTACACAACAATTAGTACACCACTATTACCACACCATCATTAGTATACCATTGCTACCACACCATCACTAGTACACCACTACTACCACACCACAACTAGTACACCACTACTGCCACACCACCACTAGTACATCACTACTCCCACATTATCACTAGTACACCACTATTGCCACACTATCACTAGTACACCACTACTACCACACCACATCTAGTACACCACTACTACCACACTACAACTAGTACACCACTACTACCACACCACTAGTACACCACTACCACCACACCATCCCTAGTATACCACTACGACCACACCATCACTAGTACACCACTACTACCACACCACAACTAGTATATTACCACTAAAACACCACCATTAGTACACCACTACTACCACACCACCAATTGTACAACACTTCTACCACACCACAACTATTACACCACAACTAGTATCCCACTACTACCACACCACGACTAGTACACCACTACTACCACACCACAAAGAGTACACCACTAATACCACACCACAACTAGCTCACCACTACTACAACATTACAACTAGTACACCACTACTACCACACCACAACTAGTACACCACAACTGCCACACCACAACTAGTACACCACAACTGCCACACCAGAACTAGTACACCACTACTATCACACTACAACTAATACACCACTACTACCACACCACGACTAGTATACCACTACTACCACACCACAAAGAGTACACCACTAATACCACACCAAAACTAGCTCACCACTACTACAACATTACAACTAGTACACCACTACTACCACACCACAACTAGTACACCACTACTACAACACCACAACTAGTACACCACTACAATTACACCACAAGTAGTACACCACAAATAATATACCCCAACTAGTACACCTCTATTACCACACCACAACTAGTATATCTCTACTACCACACCACAAATACCACACCACAATTAGTACACCACCAATATTACACAACTACAACAACACCACAACTAGTACACCACTACAACCACACCACAAGTAGTACACCACAAATAATATACCCCAACTAGTACACCTCTATTACCACACCACCATTAGTACACCACTACTCCCACACCACAACTACTATCCCACTACTACCACACCACGACTAGTACACCACTACTACCACACCACAACTAGTACACCACTAATACCACACCACAACTAGTTCACAACTACTACAACACTACTACCACACCACGACTAGTACACCACTACTACCACACCACAACTAGTACACCACTAATACCACACCACAACTAGTTCACTACTACTACAATATTACAACTAGTACACCACTACTACAACACCACAACTAGTACATCACACCTAGTCCACAACGACTACCACACCACAACTAGTACACTACTACTACCACACCAGAACTAGTACACCACTACTACCACACTACAACTAGTACACCACTACTACCACACTACAACTAGTACACTACTACTACCACTCCACAACTAGTACACCACTTCTACCACACCACAACGTCTCCACCATTACTACCTCACCACAACTAGTACAAACCTTCTACCTCACCAGCACTTGTACACCACTACTACCACATCACAACTAGTACACCACTATTACCACAACACCACTAGTACACCATTACTAGCACACCACTACTAGTACACCTCTACCACCAAATCACCACTAGTACATCACTATACCACACCACAACTTTAGTCCACCACTAGTTCACCACTACTACCACACCAGAAATAGTGCACCCACCAATAGTACACTACTACTAGTACGCCAATAATACCACACCACAACTAGTGCAACACTACTATTACACTATAACTAGTACACCACTACTACCACACCACAACTAGTACACCACTACTACCACACCAAAATAGTACACCACTATTACCACACCACTACTACCACACCATCACTAGTACACCATTAGTACCACACCATCACAAGTACACCACTACTATCACACCACAAATAGTACACGACAACTAGTACACCATCACAACTACACCACCACTAGTATACTACTACTACCACTGCACAACTAGTACACCACTACTACCACATCACCACTAAAACACAACTACTTCCACATCACCAAAAGTATACCACTACAACAACACCACCATTAGTACACCACTTCTACCACACCACAACTAATACACCACTACTACCACACCACAAGTAGTACACCACTAATAATATAACCAAACTAGTACACCTCTATTACCACACAACAACGAGTACACCTCTACTACCACACCACAACTACCACACAACAATTAGTAGACCACCACCATTACACAACTACAACAACACCACGATTAGTACACCACTACTCCCACACCACAACAAGTACACCACTACTGCCACACAACTACTAGTACACCACTACTATCACACTATATATAGTAAACCACTACTACCACACCACAACTACAACACCATACCTAGTACAACACTACTACCACACCACAACTAGCACATTACTACTACCACACCATAACTAGTACACAACAACTAGTACACCACTACTACCACACCACAACTAGTACACCACTACTACTACAACACAACTAGTACACCACTATTACAACACCACAACTAGTACATCACAACTTGTACACCACTACTACCACACCACAACTAGTACACCACTACTACCACTCCACAACTCGTGCACCACTACTACCTCACAACAACTAGTACACCACTTCTACAACACCACCATTAGTACACCACTACTTCCACATTACAACTAGTACACCACTACTACCACACCACCACTACCACACCACCACAAGTATACCAATACTGCCACACCACAACTAGTATTATACTACTTCTACACCACAACTAGTACACCACTACTACCACACCACAAATAGTACACCACTACTACCCCAATACAACTAGTACCCAACTAATTCAACACCACCACTAGTACACCACTACTACCACAACAAGTACCCAACTACTATCACACCATCACCCTACACCACTAATAACACACCACCACTAGTACACCACTAATACCACACCACCACTAGTACACCACTACTACCACATCACAACTAGTACACCACTACTACTACACCACATATAGTACCTCACTTCTACCACAAAACAACTAGAACACCGCTACTACAACATCACAGATAAAACACCACTACTTCCACACCACCAATAGTACACCACTACTACACCACAACAATTAGTACCCCACAACCACACCACAATTAGTACACCACTAACACACCACAACTAGTACCCCACTACTACCACACCACCACTAGTACACCACTTCTACCACACCTCAATCAGTACACCACTACTACCATACTACAACTAGTACACCATTACTGCCACATCACAACTAGTACACCACCACAAGTACACCACTACTACTACACCACAACTACCACACCACAACTAGTACGAAACAACTAAAACAACACAACTAGTACTCCACTAACAGTACACCACTACAACCTCATCACAACCAGTACACCACTACTACAACACCACAACTTGTAGACCACCACTAGTACACCATTACTACCAAACCAGAACTAGTACACCACTACTAGTACACTACTACTACCACACCACAACTATTACACCACTACTATCACACCACAACTAGCACACCGCAACTGCCACACCACAGTTAGTACACCACAACTAGTATATCACTACTACCACACCACAACTAGTACATCACTACTACTACCACACCACAACTAGTACCTTACTACTACCACACCACAACTAATACACCACTACTACTACACCACAACTAGTACACCACTTCTACCACATTACAACTAGTACACCACTACCACACTACATCTAATACACCACTACCACACTACAACTAGTACACCACTACTTCCACACCACAACAAGTACACCACTACTACCACACCACAACTAATACACCACTAAAACGACACCACAACTAGTAAACCATTACTACCACACCACAACTAGTACACCACTACTACCACACCACCACTAGTACACTAATAATACCACATCACAACTAGTATACTACTACTACTACACCACAACTAGTACACCACTACTACAACACCACATCTAGTACACCACTACTACCACACCACCACTAGTGCACTAATAATACTACATCACAACTAGTATACTACTACTACTACACCACAACTAGTACACCACTACTACCACACCACATCTAGTACACCACTACTACCACACCACCACTAGTACACCAATAATACCACACCACAACTAGTATACTACTACTACTACACCACAACTAGTACCCCACTACAACGAAACCACAACTAGTTCACCACTACAACGAAACCACAACTAGTTCACCCCTACTATTACACCACAACTAGTACAACACTACTACCACGCCACAACTAGTATACCACTACTACCACATCACCACTTGTACACCAATACTACCACACCACAACAAGTATAATACTACTTCTACACCACAACTGGTACACCACTACTACCACACCACATCTAGTACACCACTACTACCCCACCACAACTAGTACCCAACTAATTCACCACCACAACTAGTGCACCACTACTACCACAACAAGTACCCCACTACTATCACACCATCACTTCTACACCACTAATAACACACCACCACTAGTACACCACTAATACCACACCACCACTAGTACACCACTACTACCACATCACAACTAGTACACCACTACTACTACACCACAACTAGTACCTCACTACTACCACACAACAACTAGAACACCGCTACTACAACATCACAGCTAAAACACCACAACTTCCACACCACCAATAGTACACCACTACCACACCACAACAATTAGTACCCCACAACCACACCACAATTTGTACACCACTAACACACCAGTACTAGTACACCACTACTATAACACAACAACTAGTACCCCATTACTACCACACCACCACTAGTACCACACCTCAATCAGTCCACCACTACTACCACACTACAACTACTACACCACTACTGCCACACCACAACTAGTACACCACCACAAGTACACCACCACAAGTACACCACTACTACCACACCACAACTACCACACCACAACTACCACACCACTACTACCACACCACAACTACCACACCACAACTACCCCACCACAACTAGTGCACCACTACTAAAACACCACAACTCGTACTCCACTACTAGTACACCACTACAACCACACCACAACTAGTACACCACTACTACCACACCACAACTACTACACCACTACTATTTCTCGATGACTAGTACACCACTGCTACAACATCACTATTTGTAGACCACCACTAGTACACCACCACTACCAAACCAGAACTAGTACACCACCACTAGTACACCACTACTAGTACACCACTACTACCACACCACAACTAGTACACCACTACTATCACACCACAACTTGTACACCGCAACTGCCACACCACAGTTAGTACACCACAACTAGTACATCACTACTACCACACCACAACTAGTACATCACTACTACCACATTACAACTAGTACCTTACTACTACCACACCACAACTAGTACACCACTTCTATCACAACACAACTAGTATACCTCAACTGCCACACCACAGTTAGTACACCACAACTAGTACATCACTACTACCACACCGCAACTAGTACACCATTTCTACAACACTACAACTAGTACACCACTACCACACTACAACTAGTACACCACTACTTCCACACCACAACAAGTACACCACTACTACCACACCACAACTAGTACACCACTACTACCACACCACAACTAATACACCACTACAACGACACCACAACTAGTAAACCATTATTACCACACCACAACTAGTACACCACTACTGCCACACCACATCTAGAGTAGTAGGGATGGCAGCGTAAACGGGATATTTTGTTTCTGGGGAAATATCCCGTTTAAGACCCAGGGTGACTAAATTTGTTGGGGGAACTGTATTGCTGATGCTATTATTTGACAAAGAAGTAGTTAGTGAATGGAAGAAACAAATTGGTTTAAAGAAACAAAGAACATAAAAAATTGAGGCTAAGTAAGGGAATGAACACAGTGATCATACGGTGATCACAGAAAACATTTAACAAAAGTTAATGAACACAGTGAACATGCAGGGAATAGGAACTTACAGAGAATATGAAGACATGATAGGAACATAGGGAATACAAAGAATGAACACTGAACATGTGAAGAAGAAGCTAAGTACATTGAGAACATGAATATTGAGTATAAAAGTTGTACAGAGAACATATGATGTACATGAAAACATGACAAAAACATAGTGAACATACGGGGAAAATGGTAGAAAACAGAAAAATTGAGAAAAACAGGTGAAAAAAATTTGAACTGAGCATGCTGCGAATACTTGCTGAACATGAAGTGAACACAGAAAACATGGATGAGAATACGAAGAACACAGTGAATATAGAGAAAATATGAAAATACAGTAGGATTATTGAAGATTGGATAAGTTGGGGATGAGAAGGTAAGGGAAGGAAAGTGTACGGTGAGATTTTGACCGTGTGATTATTGCTTACTTGGGTAAACAAAAAGGTATTGAAGGTAAAGTGTTATATGACAGTGTGAATATTACAGAGCTGAGTACACCAAGGGTATTAAAGGAAATGATGTTTACTTTGATAGACTGGAGAGAGGTTTGATCTGAAATAATTTGATGAACATTGAACTAAGTGAAGAACATGAGTTGGAAATCGGTAATTTCAGTTTGATTTATTTGCAGGGGGTCTGAAAATGTAGTTGGGTGTTTAAATCTCAGGGGGATTTGGACTGATAGTAATGAACTTACAGGAGTGAACTTAGACTGAAGACAAGAGCTAGAGTTTTATAATTGTTTACATCATATTTACTATGTCTGAAATACAGAGGGTAAAAATTTCAGGGAAATTGATGGGTTATTTACAAAGATACGAGAGAGAACTAAGGTGGGGACGAGAGCTTGAGCTCGTTAACTGTTTTGATCTTATTTACGGTGTCTGAAATACAGAGGGTAAAAATTTCAGGGGAATTGATAGGATATTAACAAAGACTTGAGGAGGAAGTAGGGTGGGGGACGAGAGCTGGAGCTCAGTAACTAACTTGATCTTATTTACTATGTCTGAAATATGACTGTTTAAAATTTCAGGGGGATTGGACTGCTAGTAGCGAAAATGTGGTCTCAGTCAAATTTGGGTCTTCAATTGGACTCTGATTAATTTCGATCATGAACTGGACTCTGAATATTTTTGGTACAAAGTGGACTCTGGCAAATTTTCGGTATAAACTGGACTCTGAAGAAAATAGAGTAGAAAATGGACTCTGACGAATTTCTGTTGATAATTGGACTCTGATCATTTTTGGGTAAAAACTGGACTGTCAAATTTTCACAGATTACAGGACTCTGACGAATTTTGCTAGAAAACTGGACTCTGATGAATTTATGTTGTTAATTTTTTTTAAATTAACTCTGTTAATTTTCTGGGTAAAACTTGACTCTGATTATTTCAGTTATTAGTCTCGGAGGCAGCTTCAGTATTAAAGGAAACATTGAGATGTCTCGGTTGATTTTTGTAAAAAACTGACTCGTTTAATGAAAAGGAGAAAACATACGATGTCAGAAAATAGCTGTAAGGACTTACGAAGAAAGAAAAATATGAAAGGAGAGAGAGGTGTACTGTAGCAGCTAGAGAGAGAGAGAGAGGGTGGAGGGATGGTCCAGATATTACGAAGAAGATAAGATTATGGCGGTGACCTGAAGATAGAGTCTGGCTGGCTGGCTGGCTAGCGGCGTAAGGTAAACACAGGTGACGCGGGAGATTGTGAGGTAAGGGGAGAGGGAGGGGGTGTGAGGGGAAGCGGGAGAGGGATGGTAGGGTAATGCTTCAGTTTTATAGACATATACTAGTTTCTAAGTAAGAATCCTACTTAAATGTATACGGCCTAAATATCAGTTTATTATAGGTAAGAACTCTGAAAAAAATTGAATTTCTCCCATAAGAACTTTAACAAACTTCTATGATAATTATTTTCATCATAAGAACTTTTAACAAACTTCTAAAATCTCGGAAATTATTTTTCTCATAAAAATTCCTTACTTCCAAATCTGTGACTGCCCAAATTTACCTGAAAACCCTGGGTCTTAAACGGGATATTTGACCTGAAAACCCTGGGTCTTAAACGGGATATTTGACCTGAAAACCCTGGCTCTTAAACGGGATATTTACCCTGAAAACCTTGGGTCTTAAATGGGATATTTGTCCTGAAAACCTTGGGTCTTAAACGTTATATTTCAGACCTGAAAACCCTGGGTCTTAAATGGGATATTTCTGACCTGAAAACCCTGGGTCTTAAACGGGATATTTGACCTGAAAACCCTGGGTCTTAAACGGGATATTTCCCCAGAAACAAAATATCCCGTTTACGCTGCCATCCCTACTACTCTAGATGTGGTGTGGTAGTAGTGTTGTACTAGTTGTGGTGTGGTAATAATTGTTTACTAGTTGTAGTGTCGTTGTAGTGGTGTATTAGTTGTGGTGTGGTAGTAGTGGTGTACTTGTTGTGGTGTGGAAGTAGTGATGTACTAGTTGTAGTGTGGTAGTTGTGTACTAGTTGTAGTGTGGTAGAAATGATGTACTAGTTGTGGTGTGGTAGTAGTGGTGTACTAGTTGTGGTGTACTAACTGTGGTGTGGTGCTTCCTCGTCTTGACCTGTCAACACGCTGTCAACAAATACAAGTTAAGTGTTCTGCCGAAACCCATTTATCTAATAATTTTTGGCCATTAATGTCAGTAGATAGGGTGGTCCGGTTAGAATACGAACTGCCTCTTAATAAAAGGTAATTAAGCCTAGGTCTTTATGATTCCTTGTACAGTGTTTTCTCTGATATAGCTGTCATATATTAGGATTCTGGCTTCATAGCTAGCGCCCTTTTGACAGGTCAAGACGAGGAAGCATGCATTGTGTACCAGTTACTGGGTGATGGAAGCTACCTCAAAGAGGATAATTTGGTGTCTACATCCTGGTTATACCTGGTGGACTAAGGCCTACTGTACAATACAATAAAGAACCTCTTCAATGTACACTACTGTGTAGTTAATACTGTAGTTTGATTGGCTGCATATATATAAATTTAATACAACCCCCCCTAATGTGTAGAGGATCGATTTGTGAGATTATTGCAGAAATACAGTCCACTTATCATCATACCAATTGCTATCGAAGTATATAAATTAACGTAAATATAAATTCTATATAAATTAAATAAATATAAATCTCACAGGTCGGTTCCCACAGTGGTGTACTAGTTGTGGTGTGGTAGTAGTGGTGTACTAGTAGTGGTGCACTAGTGGTGGTGTACTAGTTCTGGTTTGGTAGTAGTGGTGTACTAGTGGTGGTCTACAAGTTGTGGTGTTGTAGTAGTGGTGTACTAGTCATCGAGTAATAGTAGTGGTGTAGTAGTTGTGGTGTGGTAGTAGTGGTGTACTAGTTGTGGTGTGGTTGTAGTGGTGTACTAGTAGTGGAGTATGAGTTGTGGTGTTTTAGTAGTAGTGTACTAGTTGTGGTGTGGTAGTTGTGGTGTGATAGTTGGGGTGTGGTAGTAGTGGTGTACTAGTTGTGGTGTGGCAGTAGTGGTGTACTAGTTGTAGTGTGGTAGTAGTGGTGTACTGATTGAGGTGTGGTAATAGTGGTGTACTAGTGGTGGTGTGGTAGTAGTGGGGTACTAGTTGTTGTGTTATAGTACTGGTGTACTAGTTGTGGTGTGTTAGTGGTGTACTAATTGTTGTGTGGTTGTGGGGTACTAATTGTTGTAGTGTGGTAGTGGTGTACTATTGGTGGTGTGGAAGTAGTGGTGTTTTAGCTGTGATGTTGTAGTAGCGGTGTTCTAGTTGTTGTGTGGTAGTAGTGAGATACTAGTTGTGGAGTAGTAATAGTGGTGTACTAGTTGTGATGTGGTAGTAGTGGTGTACTAGTGGTGGTGTGTTATTAGTGGTGTAGTAGTGATGGTATGATAGTAGTGGGGTACTTGTTGTGGTAGTAGTGGTGTACTAGTTGTGGTGTGGAAGTAGTATTATACTAGTTGTGGTGTGGTAGTATTGGTGTACTAGTGGTGGTGTGGTAGTAGTGGTGTACTAGTTGTGGCGTGGTAGTAGTGGTGTACTAGTTGTGGTGTAGTAGTGGTGAACTAGTTGTGGTTTCGTTGTAGTGGTGAACTAGTTGTGGTTTCGTTGTAGTGCTGTACTAGTTGTGGTGTGGTAGTAATGGTTTACTAGTTGTGGTGTCGTTGTAGTGGTGTATTAGTTGTGTTGTGGTAGTAGTGGTGTACTAGTTGTGGTGTGGTAGTAGTGTTGTACTTGTTGTGGTGTGGAAGTAGTGGTGTACTAGTTGTAGTGTGGTAGTGGTGTACTAGTTGTAATGTGGTAGAAGTGGTGTACTAGTTGTGGTGTGGTAGTAGTGGAGTACTAGTTGTGGTGTGGTAGTAGTAAGGTACTTGTTGTGGTGTGGAAGTAGTAGTGATGTACTAGTTGCTGTGTGGTAGTAGTGATGTACTAGTTGTGGTTTACTAACGGTGGTGTGGCAGTTGCGGTGTACTAGTTGTGGTGTGATAGTAGTGGGGTACTAGTTGTGGTGTGGTAGTAGTGATGTACTAGTAGTGGTGTACTAGTGGTGGTCCACAAGTTGTGGTGTTGTAGTAGTAGTGTACTAGTCATCGAGTAATAGTAGAGGTGTAGTAGTTGTGGTGTGGTAGTAGTGGTGTACTAGTTGTGGTGTGGTTGTAGTGGTGTACTAGAAGTGGAGTACTAGTTGTGGTGTTTTAGTAGTTTAGTACTAGTTGTCGTGTGGTAGTAGTGGTGTACTTGTGGTGGTGTACTATTTGTAGTGTGGCAGTAGTTGTGTACTAGTTGTAGTGTGGTAGTAGTGGTGTACTGATTCAGGTGTGGTAGAAGTGGTGTACTAGTGGTTGTGTGGTATTAGTGGGGTACTAGTTGTTGTGTTATAGTAGTGGTGTACTAGTTGTGGTGTGTTAGTGGTATACCAATTGTGGTGTGGTTTTGGGGTACTAATTGTTGTGGTGTGGTAGTGGTGTACTATTGGTGGTGTAGAAGTAGTGGTGTTTTAGCTGTGATGCTGTAGTAGCGGTGTTCTAGTTGTTGTGTGGGAGTAGTGAGGTACTAGATGTGGTGTAGTAGTAGTAGTGGTGTACTAGTTGTGATGTGGTAGTAGTGGTGTACTAGTGGTGGTGTGGTATTAGTGGTGGTGTGTTATTAGTGGTGTAGTGGTGATGGTGTGATAGTAGTGGGGTACTTGTTGTAGTATTAGTGGTGTATTAGTGGTGGTGTTGAATTAGTTGGGTACTAGTTGTGGTGGGGTAGTAGTGGTGTGCTATTTGTGGTGTTGTAGTAGTGGTGTAGAAGTAGTATTATACTAGTTTTGGTGTGGTAGTATTGGTATACTAGTGGTGGTGTGGTAGTAGTGGTGTACTAGTTGTGGCGTGGTAGTAGTGGTGTACTAGTTGTGGTGTGGTAGTAGTGGTGAATTAGTTGTGGTTTCGTTGTAGTGGTGCACTAGTTGTGGTGTGGTAGTAGTTGTGTACTAGTGTGGTGTAGTAGTAGTAGTAGTATACTAGTTGTGGTGTGATATTATTGGTGTACTAGTGGTGGTGTGGTAGTAGTGAGTAGTGTAATATGTGACTAGAGCGACGAGCGCCATCTGGCCGGGTGGGACCCCCGCAACTAGAGCGACACGCGCCATCTGGTCGGGTGGGACCCTTGCGACTACGACCGCGCGCACCATCTGGCCAGGAGGAGCGCAACAGGTTTTGGGGGATTTTCTCGGAAATTTGGCGTGTCGGACGCGTGTGAGCATCCGGTGTTTTGGTATGTGGTCAGGAAAGATGGGAGGTCATGTTGTTGGGGGTGTAGGAGAGTATGTGTGGTATGTGGTAGAGTAAGAAATACGAGGATATGAGTGGAATTTGTGGAAAGAGTAGTTAAATATGTATGTGTGTTTGCCGTAGATTTAATCCTGTGTGTAGATAATAGTTTTGATGATAGTAAGTAAAGCTATGTAGAGGCTGAGTGTAGGTGTGAGGGGTCCCAACATAAGCGGATATGTTGTTTGGGGCGGGGGAGGGGTGGGGAGGGGTAAGGGAAGGGTGAGGGGAGCTTCCCCTCGGCGTGAGAGTGCTTAGAGCCATTTGTTGTTTGTGGTTTTTGACGGGCATTATTCTTTTCTTCGAGAGAGCAGAGTCCAGGAGGAGATGAGAGCTGCAGCAGGAGGGATGTGGTCCATTTACCATTAATCGTTTTTTCATGTCTATTTTCTTCGAGTTATGCAGCTGTGTTTGGTTCCCCCGGTGTGAGAGTGCTTAGGGTCATTTGTGTTTTTTTTTACATCCATTATTTTCTTGGAGCTATGCACACAGCCGGAAGTGAGAGAGGAGGAGGGTAGGAGAGAGCAGAGTCCAGCAGGAGGGATGTGGACCATTTACCCGTAATCGTTTTTTCAAGTCTATTTTCTTCGAGTTATGCAGCTGTGTTTGGTGATGATCCATGAGGGTAATAGTTCAGCCATACATGGTAGGAAGTGTGGAGGAGGAGGAGGAGGAGGAGGATGAGGATGAGAAAGAGAGAGCAGTCACTCTTAAGATGTGAATGAGATGAGGCAACAGTTGGTGGAGAAGGTCTGTTTTATGTAACAATGCATGGTATTGTATAGGTGACAGACCTGGACGGATGAGAACCATTACCCACTTACCCTTAAGCGTTTTTCAAAGTCCGCAGAGGGGTGTGTGGGTGTACTGCCCACTGGTCAGAGGGTAACTGAAGAGCATTTCCAAGTAGCTGGTTATATCTTCCCCTCCCAGAGGGTACGCAATGACTGCCATTACTTCCTCAGACACGGGCGGAAGTGGCCGGGTATCCATTACCCACTGCGTTTCGTTAAGGAAAGGGAGATGTAGCTATGGTCAGCGACTCCGTCTGTTCCACTTACCACCCCCCTCTCACTGGGGGAGTGACGGCAATGGGGTGTACCATCTCTTTCTCTATCTCTCTCTCTCTCTCTTTCTCTCTCTCTCTCTCTCTCTCTCTCTCTCTCTCTCTCTCTCTCTCTCTCTCTCTCTCTCTCTCTCCCTCTCTCTCTCTCTCTCTCTCTCCCTTAGGTGAGCAATGTTCCCTACATACAAAGTAAACATATATAAGACAAAGCGGAAAAACATAGTTTTAATACTATTATTAAATTGACTTGTTCATTATCCTCGAGTTCATCACACCATCTCTCTCTCTCTCTCCCTTAGGTGAGCAATGTTCCCCACATACAAAGTAAACATATATAAGACAATGCGGAAAAACATAGTTTTGATACTATTATTAAATTGACTTGTTCATTATCCTCGAGTTCAACACACACACACACACACTCTCTCCCTTAGGTGAGCAATGTTCCCCACATACAAAGTAAACATATATAAGACAATGCAGAAAAAATATAGTTTTGATACTATTATTAAATTGACTTGTTCATTATCCTCGAGTTCTACACACACTCTCTTTCTCTCTAAGACCTACATTATCCAATGTAAACAGACCGGATGAGACGTTAGTGAAATAGCTCTGGGTTATGTCTGTTTTCAGTTCTTATAACATTTGAAAATGTATGCGTGGTTACTTATCCCGTCTCGTTAGGGTCTGACCTTGTGTCTTTCCATAGCGTGAGTTTTCACTCACCATCAACCATTAGTGATCGTTCGATCCAGTAGAAAAAAACAGAGACTGCTGACTGTGTGACAGTTTCAGCCCTCTGTAACGTAACATAACGTAACGTGGAAATCATCATCATCATCATCATCTTTCTGTTTGAAGTCCAAATAACATTTTTTGTAAATTTAATTTTAAACAAAGGTGAGCCACCAGTCCACGAACTAAGAGGGGAGAGGTGTTCACCACACCTACAAATTCTAATATATTGTTTTGTTAACTGCGTGATCACAACATATACCTCCTGATCTCTTGTTCTACCTCACACTAGACAATAAACACAATTTTGTGTCATTTCTTGACTAAAATAGCACTCCGAAAACCTCTTTACCCTTTTTTATTTTAAAATTGTTAGCTCTAGTTATGACTGTTTTAGCAGTCTATCTGATAGAAAAAAAACAGAGACTAGTGTTAGCATAATAGGTGAAAAATAGTTGATCTTTCTCTTATTACGTTTTATTCAATAACTGGTAGACATACCATAAGTCACATATTTATCTTGGTAAAACATAATAACTGGCAGACATAACACACACACACACACACACACAGCATAATGCAGTCACATGATGTTAGCATAATAGGTGAAAAATAGTTGGTCATTCTCTTATTACGTTTTATTCAATAACTGGTAGACATAACATAAGTCACATATTTATATTGGTAAAACATAATAACTGGCAGACATAACACACAGCATAATGCAGTCACACGGTGTTAGCATAATAGGTGAAAAATAGTTGATCATTCTCTTATTACGTTTTATTCAATAACTGGTAGACACTTACATATTTATCTTGTCATTTTTTTTTTCAATTATTATGAGTTGTTTTCCATGTTTCTTTAACACCATGGCTAAGTGAGCCAGAGCTGAGTAGTAGTTGACCTCCCATTCAAGATTTTCATCTGGATTCAAGTCATCACTGTCAATCATTCCCAACCCATAGGGAATTTTGACGCGCTTGATTGAATTATGTCGCTTAGTCATTCTTAAAATTTGATTAATGCATAGTTTAAAGCTCCATCGTCTCTTGATCTTAGTATCGTTGCGGAGACCCTCCATTATACAATCTGTATCCTCCCCACACTGCTCTAATAGAATTTTTTTGCTAACAGCGTTACTTCCTATTTGCGGTCCTGCGCTATACCGGGTCACAATAGCTATAACATGTGGTAGTCTTTCTGGTGAGGGAGAAGGAGAAAAGACAGCTCCTCCTACTTTGACGCGATCAGCCACCACCACATAGTTACTTAATGGTTGGATCGCACGCTGTAGTCGTGTATAAGGATACATTTCCCAGATCTCGCAAGACATTCCTCCTGAATGGGTGTGAATTGAAGGAATATCATTCACTATACAGTCACCAGGATGGAACTCATCCGTTGCCAGATAATCACCTTCTACTTTGCAGTTTTTAAGACTGGATAGCTTTTGAAGCATATACCTTGAACACATCTCGTCAGTTATTAAACGCAAGTTTGCGGATGTAAGAATTATATACAGTATAGAGTTACCATTTACTCTTTTCATTCCTCTATTACATCTATAAACGCACTCAACTGTTTGTTAAAGTGGAAAGATAAACACAGGGTATAATATTATTTTTTTATTATTATTAATTGCAAGCAGGGAAAAATGGTAACAATAGTTTATATATATATATATATATATATATATATATATATATATATATATATATATATATAAACTATATATATATATATATATATATATATATATATATATATATATATATATATATATATATATATATATATATATATATATATATATATATATATATATATATATATATATATATATATATATATATATATATATATATATTTCTAGTCGACTGTTAAATCAATGAGTTCGATATCTCCTGTGAGGTCTATTATAGGCACGGCTTTGCAAGGGGGTTTTGTAGTTTCACCTCCAGCTTCGACCACATCTGCGTTCAAGTTGGTTGTTGTTCTTCATCCGGTGATAAGCAGAGGCAACTCCTTCACTTAACTTATGTGTAAGCACACCGTGTGTAGGCAATGCTGCAGGGATTGCATTTCTTGCGGAGTCAACCATCACAAATTTCAACCCGCGACGCTGGTAATGCTCAAACTTCATCATTATGGGTAGATATTTCAGTCTCCATACTTCCTGATTGTAGCTCTTCCAGTACTGACCACAGCCCATCCCAAGTCCAAAAGGGAAAATTATGCGATTTATTTTATATTCTTCTTCTCTTGTTAAGATGACTGCAAAGGCCTTACGCAGAGATGTTGTAAACCAATAGCGACGCATTTCTTCTGTATCCAACTGTAAGCCTCTGTAGTAGTGCGGGTGAGCAGCATATAATGTCTTGATTTCCTTCATCGACATATTTAGGGGTTTAGATGATTTCCCTCCGGCGTGATGTGTTATTAATCCGATGAGATGAGGTAGATGAGGGTCATCACCAATTCGATTGTTGAATTGAGGGGGTTCACCATAGACAATCTCTCCAGGCAGGGCTTGGTCTCTTCTCTCTGCACGATTTTTGTAGGGTAGTTTGCTCCGATGAATGCGAGCATACGGATAACGAGTCCATAATTCTTCAACCACCCCACTCATCATCACGCTACTGGCGTCCATATCGTAGATGATGCAGTCGGAGTAAGAGTACTCCGAAAAAGATGAAAGGCTACCAGCTACAGTCGTCAACATCTTATCTGATGAGTAGAGTAGAGAAAATGAGTCGGAGAGCAGCCACCCCTTTATACGGTCATGCGAAGGTTAGTGGGTTTCCTGTTTTGTTTCGTCCCTGTTTCCCTGGGACGGACTAAAATCATTTTGACGTTATAAGGTTTTAAACTCCCCTGCATATTTTGAATAATGGGGAGGTGAGTACTTTCCCACTCTGCATCTTCACACCGACCTGACATACCTACACCCCAAGGAAGAATAACTTTCTTGATCTCCTCAGTATCTTCAATATACAATAAGAGTTCTTCTAATGATTTCGTCAGGTATAACAAGCGGGTTTCTTTCGTATCAGCACGCAAACCTTTAACCATAGAGTAATCTTTTGATTTATCGGTAATGGCTTGAGCAATATCATTCCTCTCAATAGGCTTCCCTAATCCATACTGAGTTGCCAAGGCTACTATGCTTGGTCTTTGACTGTCTCTGCTGATGTGAATGGATCCCGGTGTTAGACGGTCTTGTCTGATGCATCTCTTTAGATTATACAATTGCGTTCTGGCGTAAGCGCTAGCGTGAGGATACTTAACAGCAATGTCCTGCGACATGCCATAGGGGGAGCATGATATACAATTTACAGAGTAGACAATGCAGCACTCCCGATTGTTAAACTCCTCATCCGTCATGTATCCGTGATGAATTTCTACAGAATTCATTTTGGGTATGGAGTTCATTTTTTTTCCCCAACGCAATATAGATGAAACACAGGGGTGCGATGAGAGGGCAGTAATGAATTAGTGTGATCTACCCACCCCCTTTTATCCTCATCGTGTGGCGCACGTGCGCGCATGTTCCCAGGATAGTTTCTAGTTAATGATTAACCATACTCTGTAGCTACGTATTTTATATTATTTATTTATTATTTATTTATTATTATTTAATAAACGTGGATTATAGTCCATTCTAGCAGTAAGATAGGTGTAATACTATAATCTTAACAATGAGGTTTTATATTGACTTTACACCATGCTACGATTTTTTTTTCTTAGTTGAGGAGAGCTTGGTATATACCTTCACATCTCGTTCACTATAGAAATTAGTCTACGGCGGTGCTGTATATGTATACAGCATATATATATATATATATATATATATATATATATATATATATATATATATATATATATATATATATATATATATATATATATATATATATATATATATATATATATATATATATATATTCTTTTCATTATTCTTTCCTCTTTTATATATTCACTACATATATATATATATATATATATATATATATATATATATATATATATATATATATATATATATATATATATATATATATATATATATATATATATATATATATTATTAAATATGACCGAAAAAGTAAGATTAATAATTCTAACACGAATTATCTCAATCTTTCGTACATTTCTTTTCACTGTTGGAGGTAAATCAAAAATCAATTCTCCAAAATTCATTTTTATTTCTAGTCTTCTAGTTTAGACTAGAAATAAAAATGAATTTTGGAGAATTGATTTTTGATTTACCTCCAACAGTGAAAAGAAATGTACGAAAGATTGAGAAAATTCGTGTTAGAATTATTAATCTTACTTTTTCGGTCATATTTAATAATATATGTCTACAGGAAAGACTGCTACCAAAATATACTAATATATATATATATATATATATATATATATATATATATATATATATATATATATATATATATATATATATATATATATATATATATATATGTATATATATATATATATATATTTATATATATTTATGTAAATATATATATTTATATATATATATATAAATATATATATTTATATATATATATAAATATATATATATATATATATATATATATATATATATATATAAATATATATATATATATATATATATATATATATATATATATATATATATATATATATATATATATATATAAATATATATATATATATATATATATATATATATATATATATATATATATATATATATATATGTAGTGAACATATAAAAGAGGAAAGAATAATGAAAGAAATAATCCGTAAAGGAGTAAAAAGCAGTACTCCTAACCAAAACATAGACCTGATAATATTTTACAAAACCAAGAAGACTTCCGAACTCCTTATCAAAACAGCCCGAAGCCGACGAAGAACCCTCTGCAGCAGTCAAGCGTTGTATACATGTACACTTGCCCCCCACGAAGGATGTAACCTTCAATCTAAGTACATAGGTATGACGGCGACCAAGCTGACGAGGCGTTTGACATGCTAATCTTCAATCTGGTGCCTCTAGGAATCACATGAGACAAGCCCATGACATCACTCTAACAAGAGAAATGTTGAACAAGAATACCTGCATAATAGACAAAACCCAAGATACAAGAAGATTAAAAATTCTTGATGCAATTCACATAAGAATAAACAACATACCATGAACACCCAAATCACGGAACTATTTACTCTACCCACCATGAGAGTAAGGACAAGACCAGAACATAACGACTCCAACACCGAAGACAATGTCCAACATAACAGGTTAAAATATATATATATATATATATATATATATATATATATATATATATATATATATATATATATATATATATATATATGTCGTACCTAGTAGCCAGAACGCACTTCTCAGCCTACTATGCAAGGCCCGATTTGCCTAATAAGCCAAGTTTTCATGAATTATTATATTTTCTTTAATTTTTTTCTTATGAAAAGATAAAGCTACCCATTTCATTATGTATGAGGTCAATTTTTTGTTATTAGAGTTAAAATTAACGTAATATATGACCGAACCTAACCAACCCTACCTAACCTAACCTAACCTATCTTTATAGGTTAGGTTAGGTTAGGTAGCCGAAAAAGATAGGTTAGGTTAGGTTAGGTAGGTTAGGTAGTCGAAAAACCATTAATTCATGAAAACTTGGCTTATTAGGCAAATCGGGCCTTGCACAGTAGGGTGAGAAGTGCGTTCTGGCTACTAGGTACTACATATATATATATATATATATATATATATATATATATATATATATATATATATATATATATATATATATATATATATATATATATATATATATATATATATGTAGTACCTAGTAGCCAGAACGCACTTCTCACCCTACTGTGCAAGGCCCGATTTGCCTAATAAGCCAAGTTTTCATGAATTAATGGTTTTTCGACTACCTAACCTACCTAAGGAGCAACGCAACTGGTATGTACAAGACACCTTAATCCACTTGACCATCATGACCGGACAAAACGAGGTGATAGCCGAGGCTATTTGAACCACCCCACCGCCGGCACTCGGATAGTAATCTTGGGCATAGCATTTTACCAAATCACCTCATTCTTTGGGACACACATGAGGAACACAAATGCGAACAAGCCTGAATGGTCCCCAGGACAATATGCAACTGAAAACTCACACCCCAGAAGTGACTTGAACCCATACTCCCAGGAGCAACGCAACTGGTATGTACAAGACGCCTTAATCCACTTGACCATCACGACCGGACAAAATGAGGTGATAGCCGAGGCTATTTGTACCACCCCACCGCCGGAACTCGGATAGTAATCTTGGGCATAGCATTTAACCAAATCACCTCATTCTTTGGGGCACACGTGAGGAACACAAATGCGAACAAGCCTGAATGGTCTCCAGGACAATATGCAACTGAACTCACACCCCAGAAGTGACTCGAACCCATACTCCCAGGAGCAACGCAACTGGTATGTACAAGACGCCTTAATCCACATGACCATCACGACCGGACAAAATGAGGTGATAGCCGAGGCTATTTGAACCACCCCACCACCGGCACTCGGATAGTAATTTTGGGCATAGCATTTTACCAAATCACCTCATTCTTTGGGGCACACGTGAGGAACACAAATGCGAACAAGCCTGAATGGTTCCCAGGACAATATGCAACTGAAAACTCACACCCCAGAAGTGACTCGAACCCATACTCCCAGGAGCAACGCATCTGGTATGTACAAGACGCCTTAATCCACTTGACCATCACGACCGGACAAAATGAGGTGATAGCAGAGGTATTTGAACCACCCCACCGCCGGCACTCGGATACTAATCTTGGGCATAGCATTTTACCAAATCACCTCATTCTTTGGGGCACACGTGAAGAACACAAATGCGAACAAGCCTGATTGGTCCCCAATCAGGCGCTTGGGGACCAATATATATATATATATATATATATATATATATATATATATATATATATATATATATATATATATATATATATATATATATATATATATATATAAACAATCTTTGGACAACACCCACCAGTGGGACTCGAACCCAGAAAGCACAACTACCTTCCAGTAGCTGGCATAACTAGTATGCTTTAACCCACTACGCCATCAGACCTTACAAAAGAAGTAGATAGTTCGAGATATATATATCTCAAACATCTCTACCTCCCGAAGGCACCAGATGAGTGAGGGGTCAGTCTGCAATTTTCGTCAAGCCACTGTCAATGTGAGAGAACTCGTGTCCAGCTTATAAGCCTATACTTGCATAAACCACAAGTGAAGATAAACAATCTTTGGACAACACCCACCAGTGGGACTCGAACCCAGAAAGCACAACTACCTTCCAGTAGCTGGCATAACTAGTATGCTTTAACCCACTACGCCATCAGACCTTACAAAAGAAGTAGATAGTTCGAGATATATATATCTCAAACATCTCTACCTCCCGAAGGCACCAGATGAGTGAGGGGTCAGTCTGCAATTTTCGTCAAGCCACTGTCAATGTGAGAGAACTCGTGTCCAGCTTATAAGCCTATACTTGCATAAACCACAAGTGAAGATAAACAATCTTTGGACAACACCCACCAGTGGGACTCGAACCCAGAAAGCACAACTACCTTCCAGTAGCTGGCATAACTAGTATGCTTTAACCCACTACGCCATCAGACCTTACAAAAGAAGTAGATAGTTCGAGATATATATATCTCAAACATCTCTACCTCCCGAAGGCACCAGATGAGTGAGGGGTCAGTCTGCAATTTTCGTCAAGCCACTGTCAATGTGAGAGAACTCGTGTCCAGCTTATAAGCCTATACTTGCATAAACCACAAGTGAAGATAAACAATCTTTGGACAACACCCACCAGTGGGACTCGAACCCAGAAAGCACAACTACCTTCCAGTAGCTGGCATAACTAGTATGCTTTAACCCACTACGCCATCAGACCTTACAAAAGAAGTAGATAGTTCGAGATATATATATCTCAAACATCTCTACCTCCCGAAGGCACCAGATGAGTGAGGGGTCAGTCTGCAATTTTCGTCAAGCCACTGTCAATGTGAGAGAACTCGTGTCCAGCTTATAAGCCTATACTTGCATAAACCACAAGTGAAGATAAACAATCTTTGGACAACACCCACCAGTGGGACTCGAACCCAGAAAGCACAACTACCTTCCAGTAGCTGGCATAACTAGTATGCTTTAACCCACTACGCCATCAGACCTTACAAAAGAAGTAGATAGTTCGAGATATATATATCTCAAACATCTCTACCTCCCGAAGGCACCAGATGAGTGAGGGGTGTTATGATCTCAGCCTGCAGGAGAAACGAGTCTCCCTTCTTGAGAGTTATTCAGCAAGCCTGACCTAACTAGAAGGTCTAGCAAATATTGAGGTGATAACCCATATGAAAAATGGCTGGTTGGATATGTAAAACAATTTAAGATTATGGGCAGTAAGTAAGGAAATAGATAAATGACTGGCTAGGAGATGTGGACACTTTGCTGGAGGCGTGAGGCTCGCTTCCGGAGGACCTTGACCTCACTTGAGTGCCAGACATCGCAGGGGGAAGCCGCGCTCCGTTTGAGCTCCCGCCAGAAGGGAACCCCTAGTGATATATCTCGAAGAGAAGAGAAGTGTGCGGACGTACCAGCTGTGGAATCGAGCTGGGAACGTTGTGGTCTCAAGTCCTGGTCGACGAGCAGATATTAAATCGCCCAGAAGCATTATTGTGGGCTGTGTGGAGCGCCCTGACCAGACGCCGTCAGAGGGAAAGCGCCCTCGACCAATTAATCTGTGGTAAGCACGATAAACGCCAGTTCATAGTGATTACTTGTAGTTTGGTCGTGTGCCCAGCGACAGTAGCAATGTTTATGTATAAGTTAGACATGTTTTAATAAGGCAGAAAGCCTGAAATAGGAGAGTGAAGAGGGAGGAACACGGAGCGACGTCCGCCCCCTCTGAGCGCTGGCGGAAGACTGAGGGAGCCGGGCTCTTGACGGAGGAAGACCCTCCCAGTGAGTGAGGACCGACACCAGGCGAGGTGGAGTATGGACCCGCCCAAAACGGGGGAGTCCACTCTCACTGTATGTAGAGAACAGATAGAGGTTTGAGGCAAGCATAGTGTGTGGTTATTTTTGTTTATGTGTTAAAGGGGAACATTTTATTGGAGTGTCGATGGGTTGCAGGTTTGTTTTTTGGGGAAGAAGTTGCTGAGAACTTCGAAGCCAGCAGATGATGTAGCTGATGAGATTCCAAGGTAGTGGAGCAGAGGACCTCGAGCTGTGAGGAGAAGCAGCAGTGCAGAGGAGTGTCACGTGCTTCTGTAGAGGTGGTGCAGCAGCCAAGAGAGCTGTGGAAGAACCTAACAGAAGGGTGAAGCACCGTAGTTGCACAAGGAAACTTCATGATAGCAGCCTGGAGGAGCTGCAGAGGATCCTGGTAGTGAAGCCCGGAAGAACCTAAGGATATTAGGGTTGTGAACTTCCAGAGGTGAAAGGGGAAGTTCTGGTGGATTACTTATAGGGAGTTGATAGTGTTTGGTTGTCAGTAGCGTGCAAGACGCAGTGAGAGGTGAGTGACTGTTGGCATCCTTATGTCAAGGAGTTTCTTATATTGAAGTATCAATGAACATTTATACTGGTATATGTTATTGCATTCAAATGCTGGTTTTCTATATATATATGTTATCTTGCTGATGGTGCAACAGTGTGTGGGCTTGACCAACTTGAGGAGGTTGATAGTACCAGGTGGTGAACCAGGAGTTGGGATACTACTTGATAAGCTGATAATAGAGTTCTGATGGTATTGGAGTGCAACCTGATTTGGATATTATAGAGTATAGGATTCATTATTATTATATGTGTGTATGTATCGTGTATGTGCTTTGTTCAGTAAATGTGTCACAATTTGCTGGTGTTTGCCCTTGTCCTAGTGAGGCTTCCCAGGAGGTAGTAAAGAAGGAGAGAGAGAGAGGAAGAACCATGAACCACTGCTGTGGACAGGGTAGGAGGTAATACTGGTAAGTCATAGGGGGATTGAGGAGATCATATCTCATAAGGAGAGAGTGGGGAGTCACAGTGGCTCGAGTGGGTGTGTGCACGTGACAACGAGGCTAAGTGTTGGAGCCGCATCCCCTGAACGTGTGACGTTGAGCCCCTCTCCAAGAGCCAGAAGCGCCAAGGGTGATCTCCTAGTATAAGCACTCTGCCGAGTTGTGGGTTGGGTTGTCCATAGAGAAGGATCAACGACGACAACACCAACCAACCCACAGTCAATATATAATAAATTGGGGGCCTGTGTCCGGGAGAGTGAACTGACACACCCACACCCTGTCCAAGAGTGGATTTGTACACCCTTGCTGAAATAGATAAACTGTGTGATCGCAGGTGTATACTCTCTCTCTTGGGAAGACTCACAGGACAAAGATGGATAAGGTGCAAGCGTTTGTGGAGTCAGGCAAGCCTGAGGATTTAGAAGGTTGCACGAGGGATCAATTGAAACAAATAGCAGAAAAATGTGGCATCAGGTTGAAAGCATCTAAAGTAGCTGGGATGAAGGATGAGATCCTGAGGCAGTTGAGAGCCAGAAGTGAAGCGGCAGAACAAGGAGCCCAGGAAGGAGCTGAAAGTAGAAAGGAGGATGATGGGCAGGATGAAGTGAGATCCCAGGGATCGAGTAGGAGCAGCAAGAGTAGCCGCAGTAGCAGGAGTAGCCGAAATAGGAGCTTGGAGAGATTCCAGTTAGAGCTCCAGATGCAGCAACAACGAGAGGACAAGGAGAGACAGTTCCAGCTGGAAAAGATGAAATTAGAACTTCAGATGAAAAATGAAGCCGAGAAGGAAAAAGAGAAAACCAGACTGGAAGTAGAAAAAGAGAAAACCAGAGTAAGAGAACTGGAGTTGGAACAAGAGAAAGAAAAAGAGAAAGCAAGACTAGAGGTCGAAAAAGAAAAAGCCCAGGTCGAAAAAGAAAAAGCCCAGGTCGAAAAAGAAAAAGCCCAGGTCGAAAAAGAAAAAGAGAGAACAAAACAAATGCAGATAGAAGCGAACAGAACCTTGGCTGAGCAAAGGATTGAACATGGGTTGCCAGAGAGCACCACCCAGGTATCACACCCACCAGAGGTTAGGGTTAGGGAGAAGGACATTCCCTTGTTTGTTCCCGAAGAGGCAGAGAGCTTCTTCGAGCATTTTGAGAAAGTAGCCAGTATCAAGGAGTGGCCACAGGAGGAATGGGCCCAGCTGGTCCAGTTAAGATTGACCGGTGCAGCCAGGGAGGCATACACCCAATTGTCACTGGAAGAGTGCCAGGATTATGCCACGGTAAAGAGCAGCATATTGCGCTCGTTTCAGTTAACCCCAGAAGCTTATAGAAAGCGCTTCAGAGAAATGATCAAAGTTGGAGCATGTACGTTTGCTGAGACAGCAAGAGATCTGGAAAGACGATTCCAGAAGTGGATTGAGGCTGCTGGAGTTGGATCTTACACTGACCTGAAGCAACTGATGGTCATGGAGAAGTTCTTGGAGATGATGCATCCCGAAACAAAGTTCAAGATCCAAGAAGCAGGGATAATGGAGGTGAAAGATGCCGCAGATAGGGCGGATATGATTACTGAAGCGTACAAGAGCTTAAGAGAGAACAGAGTGCAGAATGAGGTGAGACGCAGCAATGGCAGATCCAGTGGAGTCTGGGGAGGAAAAAATTATGAGAGACCCAGAAGAGTCTGGGGTGAGAAAAATTTTGATAAATGGGCAGATAAAAGTAAGTACCCTAAAACTCAGAAGAGTAGGTCGCGCACTTCGTCTGAAAGTGAAGATGGAGGAGCTAAACGAGAAACTAATCGTTATCCTGGAAATCGAGAGTCCAGTAAAACCCCACAGAGTGCAAGTAGTGTGCCTGGCCCGAGGAATTCTCATGTGAGTGGGCAGAGTCAGAGCTACTCTGGTACATATAGAAGAGACTTTTCCCAGATGAGATGTTACAATTGTAACGGATTGGGTCACGTGATGCGAGATTGTCGGCAGGGCAAGAGAGTTGTGACCCTGGCCATGTGTGACCCCCGAGGTAAATATACTAATGTGTTCCGAGACAAACCACAGAAGATGAACTTAGTGAACGAGAGGTATAGACCGTTCATGAGCAAAGGTTGGATCAGTGTAGGAGGCCAACCTGAGGTAGAAGTTGGTATCTTAAGAGATACCGGAGCTAATCAGAGCTTGATTGCGAGAAGCCTGATTGGGAATGATCGACGGTTAGCTGGCAGTGGGAAGATGAAAGTATATGGGTTATTGTCGGAGAGTGACATGCCCGTTTGTACTGTCCAGCTAAGGTCGGAATATGTGTCGGCGGAGGTGATGTTGGGAGTGTGCCCCGACATACCTATTCCAGGAGTCCAAGTGATCCTGGGGAATGACTTGTGCGGGACAAAGGTGTTGCCAAGAGTCATAGCGGAGACTGTGCCAGAGGAGTGCCCAGAAGGCCACTGCACGGGTGGGACGCCTGAGAGTGTGAACCTGACTGACATCCGAGGGGATGAGTCAGGAGACCGCCAAGCCATTGAGTACCCCGTCTCGGTAGTGAGGAAGGCAGAGGTGGCCGACAAGGAAGACGCTGGAGAAGATGATACAGTGTCGATTCAACCAGTGGAAGATATCGATGTAGATATAGCATGGCTGTTTGATGAAGGTCCAGCCCAGGCAAATGGAGTCTCGGTGAGGTCGAAAGTGAAGATGGCCCAGCCGAAGAAGAATACTGTGAAGGGAGTTGACCTGAAGAGAGCCCAGACTGCTGAAATTGAGAGTCGGAAGGCGAATGCAACTGTGCTGAGTAGGAATGAGGAAAGATGTGGACAGACTGAGGACGGGAATAGAGCGTCAAGTGGTCCACGAGCACAGAGGCATATGGATAGTGGAGTTAAGTTGTTTGAGATGTCAGGAGTCGACATGTTTCACAGAAAACGTGGAGGAGAGATAGTGAAGAAGAGTGATAGCCGGGAAAATGAAAGGAGAAGAGACAGTATGTGTGGAGAGATGCTTACGAGCACTCTGGGAGAGGCAAGGCGACGCGTACGGTCGAATGCTGTTGGATGTAGTACAGCGCTCGAAGAAACTTTTAGGGAACGAAGAAGAGTTGAAGGAGAAGAAATGGAGTGGTATAGAGGTGAGAAGTGTGGGAAGAGGATGATGATGCAAGCATGGAGGAATAGAAGAAAGCCGAGGACTCGATGGGAGTCGAACAGGATAAGGTCTCAGATAAATGAGGAGACGAAAAGGAGGATCGTCGGTGAAGACGAGGGAGTGAGGTATGATGACAGGAGACGGAAGTATAATGGCAGTAGATGGAAGTGTGAAGATGACAGAGGAGGTACGGACAGCAAATGTCTGACTCTGGACGTGAAGAGAAGACGAGGAAACGGAGGGTGGAGACAGTAAGTAGAGTGGACCAATGGATTGCAGGCGTCCAAGGAGGACAGCCTAGCCAAGAGGTGCCAGAGAAGTCAAATCGTTTATGAGAAGATCATGGTTCTGGAGAGAGGTGAGCCAGATGTTGCAAGGAGCAACGAACTAATTGTAGACTCCTAAGAGAGTATATCGGGTGAAGAACGAGACAGTGTGGTGGCGGATGTATTATCCCGAGCTTTGCCACTGGAATAACTCTCAAAAATAAGGGGAGGGGAGTGTTATGATCTCAGCCTGCAGGAGAAACGAGTCTCCCTTCTTGAGAGTTATTCAGCAAGCCTGACCTAACTAGAAGGTCTAGCAAATATTGAGGTGATAACCCATATGAAAAATGGCTGGTTGGATATGTAAAACAATTTAAGATTATGGGCAGTAAGTAAGGAAATAGATAAATGACTGGCTAGGAGATGTGGACACTTTGCTGGAGGCGTGAGGCTCGCTTCCGGAGGACCTTGACCTCACTTGAGTGCCAGACATCGCAGGGGGAAGCCGCGCTCCGTTTGAGCTCCCGCCAGAAGGGAACCCCTAGTGATATATCTCGAAGAGAAGAGAAGTGTGCGGACGTACCAGCTGTGGAATCGAGCTGGGAACGTTGTGGTCTCAAGTCCTGGTCGACGAGCAGATATTAAATCGCCCAGAAGCATTATTGTGGGCTGTGTGGAGCGCCCTGACCAGACGCCGTCAGAGGGAAAGCGCCCTCGACCAATTAATCTGTGGTAAGCACGATAAACGCCAGTTCATAGTGATTACTTGTAGTTTGGTCGTGTGCCCAGCGACAGTAGCAATGTTTATGTATAAGTTAGACATGTTTTAATAAGGCAGAAAGCCTGAAATAGGAGAGTGAAGAGGGAGGAACACGGAGCGACGTCCGCCCCCTCTGAGCGCTGGCGGAAGACTGAGGGAGCCGGGCTCTTGACGGAGGAAGACCCTCCCAGTGAGTGAGGACCGACACCAGGCGAGGTGGAGTATGGACCCGCCCAAAACGGGGGAGTCCACTCTCACTGTATGTAGAGAACAGATAGAGGTTTGAGGCAAGCATAGTGTGTGGTTATTTTTGTTTATGTGTTAAAGGGGAACATTTTATTGGAGTGTCGATGGGTTGCAGGTTTGTTTTTTGGGGAAGAAGTTGCTGAGAACTTCGAAGCCAGCAGATGATGTAGCTGATGAGATTCCAAGGTAGTGGAGCAGAGGACCTCGAGCTGTGAGGAGAAGCAGCAGTGCAGAGGAGTGTCACGTGCTTCTGTAGAGGTGGTGCAGCAGCCAAGAGAGCTGTGGAAGAACCTAACAGAAGGGTGAAGCACCGTAGTTGCACAAGGAAACTTCATGATAGCAGCCTGGAGGAGCTGCAGAGGATCCTGGTAGTGAAGCCCGGAAGAACCTAAGGATATTAGGGTTGTGAACTTCCAGAGGTGGAAGGGGAAGTTCTGGTGGATTACTTATAGGGAGTTGATAGTGTTTGGTTGTCAGTAGCGTGCAAGACGCAGTGAGAGGTGAGTGACTGTTGGCATCCTTATGTCAAGGAGTTTCTTATATTGAAGTATCAATGAACATTTATACTGGTATATGTTATTGCATTCAAATGCTGGTTTTCTATATATATATGTTATCTTGCTGATGGTGCAACAGTGTGTGGGCTTGACCAACTTGAGGAGGTTGATAGTACCAGGTGGTGAACCAGGAGTTGGGATACTACTTGATAAGCTGATAATAGAGTTCTGATGGTATTGGAGTGCAACCTGATTTGGATATTATAGAGTATAGGATTCATTATTATTATATGTGTGTATGTATCGTGTATGTGCTTTGTTCAGTAAATGTGTCACAATTTGCTGGTGTTTGCCCTTGTCCTAGTGAGGCTTCCCAGGAGGTAGTAAAGAAGGAGAGAGAGAGAGGAAGAACCATGAACCACTGCTGTGGACAGGGTAGGAGGTAATACTGGTAAGTCATAGGGGGATTGAGGAGATCATATCTCATAAGGAGAGAGTGGGGAGTCACAGTGGCTCGAGTGGGTGTGTGCACGTGACAACGAGGCTAAGTGTTGGAGCCGCATCCCCTGAACGTGTGACGTTGAGCCCCTCTCCAAGAGCCAGAAGCGCCAAGGGTGATCTCCTAGTATAAGCACTCTGCCGAGTTGTGGGTTGGGTTGTCCATAGAGAAGGATCAACGACGACAACACCAACCAACCCACAGTCAATATATAATAGGGGTCAGTCTGCAATTTTCGTCAAGCCACTGTCAATGTGAGAGAACTCGTGTCCAGCTTATAAGCCTATACTTGCATAAACCACAAGTGAAGATAAACAATCTTTGGACAACACCCACCAGTGTTGTGTCCAGCTTATAAGCTGGACACGAGTTCTCTCACATTGACAGTGGCTTGACGAAAATTGCAGACTGACCCCTCACTCATCTGGTGCCTTCGGGAGGTAGAGATGTTTGAGATATATATATCTCGAACTATCTACTTCTTTTGTAAGGTCTGATGGCGTAGTGGGTTAAAGCATACTAGTTATGCCAGCTACTGGAAGGTAGTTGTGCTTTCTGGGTTCGAGTCCCACTGGTGGGTGTTGTCCAAAGATTGTTTATCTTCACTTGTGGTTTATGCAAGTATAGGCTTATAAGCTGGACACGAGTTCTCTCACATTGACAGTGGCTTGACGAAAATTGCAGACTGACCCCTCACTCATCTGGTGCCTTCGGGAGGTAGAGATGTTTGAGATATATATATCTCGAACTATCTACTTCTTTTGTAAGGTCTGATGGCGTAGTGGGTTAAAGCATACTAGTTATGCCAGCTACTGGAAGGTAGTTGTGCTTTCTGGGTTCGAGTCCCACTGGTGGGTGTTGTCCAAAGATTGTTTATCTTCACTTGTGGTTTATGCAAGTATAGGCTTATAAGCTGGACACGAGTTCTCTCACATTGACAGTGGCTTGACGAAAATTGCAGACTGACCCCTCACTCATCTGGTGCCTTCGGGAGGTAGAGATGTTTGAGATATATATATCTCGAACTATCTACTTCTTTTGTAAGGTCTGATGGCGTAGTGGGTTAAAGCATACTAGTTATGCCAGCTACTGGAAGGTAGTTGTGCTTTCTGGGTTCGAGTCCCACTGGTGGGTGTTGTCCAAAGATTGTTTATCTTCACTTGTGGTTTATGCAAGTATAGGCTTATAAGCTGGACACGAGTTCTCTCACATTGACAGTGGCTTGACGAAAATTGCAGACTGACCCCTCACTCATCTGGTGCCTTCGGGAGGTAGAGATGTTTGAGATATATATATCTCGAACTATCTACTTCTTTTGTAAGGTCTGATGGCGTAGTGGGTTAAAGCATACTAGTTATGCCAGCTACTGGAAGGTAGTTGTGCTTTCTGGGTTCGAGTCCCACTGGTGGGTGTTGTCCAAAGATTGTTTATCTTCACTTGTGGTTTATGCAAGTATAGGCTTATAAGCTGGACACGAGTTCTCTCACATTGACAGTGGCTTGACGAAAATTGCAGACTGACCCCTCACTCATCTGGTGCCTTCGGGAGGTAGAGATGTTTGAGATATATATATCTCGAACTATCTACTTCTTTTGTAAGGTCTGATGGCGTAGTGGGTTAAAGCATACTAGTTATGCCAGCTACTGGAAGGTAGTTGTGCTTTCTGGGTTCGAGTCCCACTGGTGGGTGTTGTCCAAAGATTGTTTATCTTCACTTGTGGTTTATGCAAGTATAGGCTTATAAGCTGGACACGAGTTCTCTCACATTGACAGTGGCTTGACGAAAATTGCAGACTGACCCCTCACTCATCTGGTGCCTTCGGGAGGTAGAGATGTTTGAGATATATATATCTCGAACTATCTACTTCTTTTGTAAGGTCTGATGGCGTAGTGGGTTAAAGCATACTAGTTATGCCAGCTACTGGAAGGTAGTTGTGCTTTCTGGGTTCGAGTCCCACTGGTGGGTGTTGTCCAAAGATTGTTTATCTTCACTTGTGGTTTATGCAAGTATAGGCTTATAAGCTGGACACGAGTTCTCTCACATTGACAGTGGCTTGACGAAAATTGCAGACTGACCCCTCACTCATCTGGTGCCTTCGGGAGGTAGAGATGTTTGAGATATATATATCTCGAACTATCTACTTCTTTTGTAAGGTCTGATGGCGTAGTGGGTTAAAGCATACTAGTTATGCCAGCTACTGGAAGGTAGTTGTGCTTTCTGGGTTCGAGTCCCACTGGTGGGTGTTGTCCAAAGATTGTTTATCTTCACTTGTGGTTTATGCAAGTATAGGCTTATAAGCTGGACACGAGTTCTCTCACATTGACAGTGGCTTGACGAAAATTGCAGACTGACCCCTCACTCATCTGGTGTCTTCGGGAGGTAGAGATGTTTGAGATATATATATCTCGAACTATCTACTTCTTTTGTAAGGTCTGATGGCGTAGTGGGTTAAAGCATACTAGTTATGCCAGCTTCTGGAAGGTAGTTGTGCTTTCTGGGTTCGAGTCCCACTGGTGGGTGTTGTCCAAAGATTGTTTATCTTCACTTGTGGTTTATGCAAGTATAGGCTTATATATATATATATATATATATATATATATATATATATATATATATATATATATGAAGCTGACTATTTCATCTTTTCTACCAGCACTGCTTAAACTAGTTGGGTTTACCTTTAAGCTAATACATAGATTTCTCAATGAATATGTAGCGAAATGCGTCACCCCATTCTCGAGGATAAATAGGCCGGGAACGGTCAAACCTTTACCACAATTTTGAGTGTTCGACCAAGCATGGACGTCTTTCGCACCAAAACTTTCCGCAGCATGGAACGATTGCGTTGTGAGCAGATGAGACTAAACACTTTTGTGGGATGGCGTCTTGACTTGGTTTTGCCCCAGGATTTAGCCAATGATGGATTATACTTCACCAAATCCGTGGATTTCTGCATATGCAGTTTCTGTTATGCGTTAATTGGAGGGTGGGTGGAGGGGGAGGACACCCCTCGCAGTCGACATGTAGCTGCAGCACCACACTGTCCTTTCATCAGTGGTAAACGCACTGAAAATGTCAGCATTGTTGTAAGCAACATGGTCTACGCCTATGGATTGAATTTCACTTATTCCGTCCTGCAACTGGAAAGAGTGAGAAATTCAGCTAACAGTTGTAAGTACCCATCACAATTATGTGTTATCTCTTAGTTTCTGTGAATAACGTTGGTTGTATAGTAATTGTGAATAGCTTGATAATAAGATTGTGTGTGTGTGTGTGTGTGTGTGTGTGTGTGTGTGTGTGTGTGTGTGTGTGTGTGTGTGTGTGTGTGTGTGTGTATGTGTGTGTGTGTGTGTGTGTGTGTGTGTGTGTGTGTGTGTGTGTGTGTGTGTGTGTGTGTGTGTGTGTGTGTGTGTTTGAACACATAGTTATCTTTCATGTTGCGTTTATAGGAATGGTGAGCGTATCTATATATATATATATATATATATATATATATATATATATATATATATATATATATATATATATATATATATATATATATATATATATATATATATATATATATATGTGTGTGTGTGTGTGGGGAAAACTCGGGAATTCTACCATTCTCTATGCCCATATACCCGAAGATGGCGGAGTATAAGTCTCGTTTGGCATCATTTGGAATCATCTGGCCTGATATGTGTGGTCAGTCTCCAGCAGAATTGTCCCGTGCTGGCTTTTTCTCTTGTGGTGAGTAGTGGAAGATATTATTATTATTATTATTATTATTATTATTGTTATTATTATTATTATTATTATTATTATTATTATTATTGTTATTATTATTATTATTATTATTATTATTATTATTATTATTATTATTATTATTGTCTTAATGTAATCACACTAGCCAAGTCTATTTGAGACGTTCTGGTATTTACTTTCTCATTTATTTATTTATTTATAAAAAAAATATTTATATATTTTTCTTTTTTCTTAGGAGTTGGAGACCATATATGATGCTTTTATTGTGGTGGTGGACTTGTTAACTTCATACCTTCGGACGACCCCTGGACGCTCCACGCTCGTTATTACCCCGACTGCATCTACTTAAACTTGAAGAAGGATCGAGCTTTCATTAAAAATGCGGTCCCTTTCTCCCCTCCTCGACTGACAAAACCCATTGACGAAACACTGATTAACACGCTCCTGCATGGACTTGATTATTTCAATGGACTCGCTGCTACAGTGAGATTTCCATACATCGCCCTGCGAGCTGCGCTAAGAGAATAACTCAAGATTAAAAAGGATATATTACCTCTCCTTGGCGAATCTAACTGTGACGAGGTGTTGTTATGGTTTTTAGATCGAGTGGATGAAAGTGAGGACACAGATGCGGTAGCTGAATCTCTCTTAGAAGTATTATCGTCCCAAGGTGTTATTTTCCCCTGCCCAGTTCCCCCAGTAGTGGAGGTAGATGAACGTGTGGATGTTGTTGTTGCGGAAGAGAATGCAATGCCTGGTGTAGGTAGGTTTTATTGCAAGGTGTGCTTCACTCAAGAAATAAACACTGTTCTCATTCCGTGTAGGCATATGGTAATATGTTTGGATTGTGTAACAAGATGTGACAAATGTCCTGTATGTCGAGGAGATGTAGTACATCTACTTCTTCCTATTATCTCTTAATAAACAAATCTAAAGTTGATTCTTTTATATTATCCTTATTAATTATTTTTATTATTATTATTAACGCTGTGGGAGGTGGAGGTGTGTGGTAAGGAGGCACCCTCTTGAAAGGGGGTATATAGCTCACCCCTGACCTGGTAGGGTAAACACTCCATCCACCCACCCACCAATCCAAGATGTCCGCACGAGCCTCTGCTGCTGCTGCTGCCGGTGTAGCCTCTCCTCACTCAGATGGTGATGAGCGCTTAGGTCAAGCCCTGGCAATAATACGTGGTATGTTTCCCTTAAGGGGGCGTCAGTTCCCAATTTGCCCTAAAAATGCAACAAATGAAAACTCGTTCGATTTCAATCAAACTTTTTTGACAAGTTCTATATGAAACGTGTTTCATTTGGAATAAGTTTCAGCATCGTAGCATAAATAGGAAGGGAGAAAAAAAATATTGAAGTAGTTGTGAAAATTATGCCAAAATGGTCAAAATCGATTATCAATCAAAAGTGTCAACTGAAATCATAGCTATGACTCTTTGCTATCACAATAGTATATATTAAACAAATATTATAATTAGTTTAATTGAAAAAAATTTTAAGAAAAAAAAAAAACTTTTTTTTTCGGGCGATTTGCATCAAACTTACACTCCTGACTGTACGTAAGCCTATCTGCAAGGACGCCAATTTTGGAGAAAATTGGTTGATGTCAACCTCAGCCACAGATTTTAGAACCTTTTTTTCAATTGACACAAACGTTTACAAAACTGATTCATTTTTTATTAAATTTACATGAAACTTACACAGTATATGTGGAGGACAGGTCTCTACATTTGAGAGTTTTCATTTTTCTCTAAGTTCATTTATTGATTTTATAATAGCAATAAACATGCCATATTTGCAAAAAAAAATTTGGGAACTTTGAACATTTGTATTAGGAAAACTAAAGATGTTTTGGAAATTCTATATCTCAAGGTCCTTTATTATATGCTAATGTGTCAGAAAAGTGTCACAGAATAATTATATCTGAAACGTGTGTTCTGAAGTGTGGACTTGAAAATGTGTAAAAAACGTTGAAAAAAAAACAAAAACAAAAAAATCTCCCTTTCTATTTATGCTGCAGTACTGAAACTTGGGACAATTAAAGCACTTTTTATATACAACTAGTCAAATAATATTGGTTGACATTGAACAACTTTGATACTGACAATCTGACGAGTTATATTGTGCTAAGATGCTTCTTGTTGTTGTTTGCTAATGTTGATGTAGTAGTAACAAATAATAACAATAATGGGAAGAGTGAGTGTGTGTGTGTGTGTTATGCTAGTAATGTAAACTTTTTTTGTAGATTACCTGGAGAAAGCTAGCAGCCGCGGTGTGAGCAGCAGCAGCAGCACCACCAGAACCACCTCCAGAGGGAATATTTTCATATTCTTGGGAAACACACACATACACATAAACACCAGGGAGGTGGTTGTGTCCTCCCCACCTACTCCAGTCGGCTATGGTGATAGCCCCCCTCCCACGTTGGTGCTGGTGACCGTAGCGACCAGGGGGCGGCTGGTGTCACCCCTGCTGGTGTCACACGCACCACAAGTGCTTGTCTCCCTACACACACCACTACCACACTCGCTACTGCTCCTGCTGATGGAGATCGTGGTGATAGAAGTAGTAGTAACACCATCCCTCATTGTGAGGTAGTTGTGATGTACTAGTTATGGTGTGGTAGTTGTGGAGTACAAGTTCTGGTGTGGTAGTAGTGGTGTACTAGTCCTGGTGTGGTAGTAGTTGAGTACTAGTTGTGGTGTACAAGTTGTGGAGTCGTAGTAGTTGTGTACAAGATGTGGAGTGGTATTAGTGGTGTAGTAGTAGTGGTGTACTAGTTGTAGTGTGGTAGTAGTGGTGTACCACTTGTGGTGTGGTAGTAGTAGTGTACTAGTTGTGATGTGGTAGAAGTGGTGTACTCGTAATGGTGTGGTAGTAGTGGTGTAGTAGTGGGGTACTAGTTGTGGTGAGGTAGTTGTGGTGTATTAATTATGGTGTTTAGTAGTGGTGTACTAATGGTTGTGTGGTAGTAGTAGTGAACTAGATGTAGTGTGGAAGTAGTGGTGTACTAGTGATGGTGTGGTAGTAGTGGTGTACTAGTGGTATTGTGGTAGTAGTGGAGTACTAGTTGTTGTGTGGTAGTAGTGGTGTACTAGTGGTAGTGTGTTAGTAGTGGTGTTCTAGTGGCGGTGTGGTAGTAGTGGTGATCTAGTTGTGGTATGGTAGTAGAGGTGTACTAGTGATGGTGTGGTAGTAGTGATGTACTAGTGATGGTGTGGTAGTAGTGGTATACTAATGATGGTGTGGTAGTAGTGGTGTACTAGTTGTGGAGTGGTAGTAGTAGTGTACTAGTTGTGGTGTGGTAGTATTGGTATACTGGTAGTGGTGTACTATTGGTGGTGTACTATTTCTGGTGTGGTAGTAATGGTGTACTAGTGGTGGTCTACAAGTTGTGGTGTGGTAGTAGTGGTGGTCTACAAGTTGTGGTGTAGTAGTAGTGTTGTAATAGTTGTTATTTGGTAGTAGTGGTGTACTTTTGGTGGTGTGCTAGTAGTGTTGTTCTATTGGTGGTGTGGTAGTAGTGGTGAACTAGTGGTGGTGTGATAGTAGTGGTGTACTAGTTGTGGTGTGGTAGTAGTGGTGTACAAGTAGGGGTGAGGTAGTAAGTTTGTACTAGTTGTGGTGTGGTAGTAGTGGTGGACTAGTTATGGTGTGGTAGTAGTGGTGTACCAGTTGTGGTGTGGTAGTACTAGTGTACTAGTTGTAGTGTGGTAGTAGTGGTGTACTAGTTGTAGTGTGGTAGTAGTGGTGTACTAGTTGTGGTGTGGTATTAGTGGTGTTCTAGTTGTGATGTGACTAGTTATGGTGTGGTAGTTGTGGAGTACTAGTTGTAGTGTGGTAGTTGTGCTGTGATAGCAGTTGTGTACTAGTTATGGTGTGGTAGTTGTAATGTGGTAATTGCGGTGTACTATTTATGAAGAGTTAGTAGTGGTGTACTAGTAGGGGTGTGGCAGTAGTGGTGTACTAGTTGTTGTAGTAGTGGTGTACTAATCGTGATGTTGTTGAAGTTATGTAATGGTGGTGGTGTACTAATTGTGGTGTGGTAGTTGTGGTGTGGTAGTAGAGGTGTACTAGTTGTGGTGTTGTAATAGTGGTGTACTATTTGGGGTATATTAGTAGTGGTGTATTACTTGTGGTGTGGTTGTAGTTGTGTGCTAGTTGTGGTGTTGTAGTAGTGGTGTACTAGTTGTGGTGTGGTAGTAGTGGTGTACAAGTTGTGGTGTGGTAGTAGAGGTGTACTATTTGAGGTGTGGTAGTAGTGGTGTACTAGTTTTGATGTGGAAGTAGTGGTGTACTAGTTGTGGTGTGGTAGTAGTGGTGTACTAGTTGTGGTGTGGTAGTAATGGTGCACTATTTGTGGTGTGGTAGTAATGGTGTTTTAGTTGTGGTGTGGTAGTAGCGGTGTACTAGTTTTAGTATGTTAGTAGTGGTTTACTAGTTGTAGTGTGGTAGTAGTGGTGTACTAGTTCTGGTGTGGTAGTAGTGTTGTACTAGTCCTGGTGTGGTAGTAGTTGAGTACTAGTTGTGGTGTCGTAGTAGTTGTGTACAAGTTGTGGAGTGGTAGTAGTGGTGTAGTAGTAGTGGTGTACTAGTTGTAGTGTGGTAGTAGTGGTGTACCACTTGTGGTGTGGTAGTAGTGGTGTACTAGTTGTGGTGTGGTAGAAGTGGTGTACTCGTAATGGTGTGGTAGTAGTAGTGGGGTACTAGTTGTGGTGTATTAGTTATGGTGTTTAGTAGTGGTGTACTAGTGGTTGTGTGGTAGTAGTCGTGAACAAGTGATAGGGTGGTTGTAGTGGTGTGGTAGTTGTGGTGTACTAGTTGTGGTGTGGTAGTAGTGGTGTACTAGATGTGGTGTGGAAGTAGTGGTGTACTAGTGATGGTGTGGTAGTAGTGGTGTACTAGTGGTATTGTGGTAGTAGTGGAGTACTAGTTGTTGTGTGGTAGTAGTGGTGTACTAGTGGTAGTGTGTTAGTAGTGGTGTTCTAGTGGCGGTGTGGTAGTAGTGGTGATCTAGTTGTGGTATGGTAGTAGAGGTGTACTAGTGATGGTGTGGTAGTAGTGATGTACTAGTGATGGTGTGGTAGTAGTGGTATACTAATGATGGTGTGGTAGTAGTGGTGTACTAGTTGTGGAGTGGTAGTAGTAATGTACTAGTTGTGGTGTGGTAGTATTGGTATACTGGTAGTGGTGTACTATTTCTGGTGTGGTAGTAATGGTGTACTAGTGGTGGTCTACAAGTTGTGGTGTAGTAGTAGTGTTGTAATAGTTGTTATTTGGTAGTAGTGGTGTACTTTTGGTGGTGTGCTAGTAGTGTTGTTCTATTGGTGGTGTGGAAGTAGTGGTAAACTAGTGGTGGTGTGATAGTAGTGGTGTACTAGTTGTGGTGTGGTAGTAGTGGTGTACAAGTAGAGGTGAGGTAGTAAGTTTGTACTAGTTGTGGTGTGGTAGTAGTGGTGGACTAGTTATGGTGTGGTAGTAGTGGTGTACCAGTTGTGGAGTGGTAGTACTGGTGTACTAGTTGTAGTGTGGTAGTAGTGGTGTACTGGTTGTAGTGTGGTAGTAGTGGTGTACTAGTTGTGGTGTGGTATTAGTGGTGTTCTAGTTGTGATATGACTAGTAAACCACTACTACAACACTTGTGGTGTTGTAGTAGTGGTTTACTAGTTGTGGTGTTGAAGAAGTTTTGTACTAGTTGTGGTGTCGTAGTAGTGGTGTACTAGTTGTGATGTACTAGTTATGGTGTGGTAGTTGTTGAGTACTAGTTGTAGTGTGGTAGTTGTGCTGTGATAGCAGTTGTGTACTAGTTATGGTGTGGTAGTTGTGGTGTGGTAATTGTGGTGTACTACTTATGAAGAGTTAGTAGTGGTGTACTAGTAGGGGTGTGGCAGTAGTGGTATACTAGTTGTTGTAGTAGTGGTGTACTAATCGTGATGTTGTTGAAGTTATGTAATGGTGGTGGTGTACTAATTGTGGTCTTTGGCAGGTGGAGTCCGGATTTCTTGGCGTTCACAGTTTCGATCAGTTTGTTGACCTTTGCTTTTAATTCGGCTGTAGTGTCCTTCGTTACCCTTTGGAACTTAGTTTGGTCAGAGAGAATGATGTTCATTTGTTGTTCTTAGTTGTTCACCAAACTAAGTTCCAAAGGGTAACGAAGGACACTACAGCCGAATTAAAAGCAAAGGTCAACAAACTGATCGAAACTGTGAACGCCAAGAAATCCGGACTCCACCTGCCAAAGATCATTGGGGAATATAAACCTGGATATGCGTATGGAAATGTCAAGACGCACAAGCCTGGAAACCCACTTCGGCCAATCAGTAGCCAGATACCCACACCCACGTACAGACTGGCGAAGCGACTCAACGGCCTGCTGACTCCTTATGTTCCTTGCGCCTTCAGCCTGAAGTCCCCAAAGGAATTTGTGGACTTACTGCGGGGCACACGGGCCACAGGGATAAGAGCCTCGTTGGACGTAGAATCGCTGTTTACCAACGTACCTGTGGACGAGACAATCGGAATGATAGCCGACAGAGTGTATCGTGATCCAGCCTGTACTCCTCTTGACATGCCAGAAAGTATTCTGAGGAAACTACTCCAAGCTTGTACTAAAGAGGCACCCTTCTTGAGCCCGGATGGGCACATGTATAAGCAAGTAGATGGGGTCGCCATGGGTTCTCCCCTAGGTGTCCTGTTTGCAAACTTCTACATGGGTACCATCGAGCAAAAAGTCTCAGTCGACATGAACTTGAAACCGGCCATATACTGCAGGTATGTTGACGACATTTTTACACAGGTACCTGATGTCAGACATCTGCAGGAGCTGAAGGAGGCATTTGAGCAGAGTTCCGTGCTGCGTTTCACTTACGAGACGGAAAAGGATGGGAAGCTGCCTTTTCTAGATGTAACAGTCATGGAAAAGGGCGGAGGTTTCCACACTGCAGTCTACACTAAGGAAACAAACATAGGAATGTGCCTAAATGCCAACAGCGACTGCCCTGACAGGTACAAGAGGAGTGTTGTTAACGCATACGTCGACCGTGCTCTCAGCCACAGCTCAGAATGGAAGCAAGTCGACGAAGAACTCTGTAGGGTAAGGCAGGTCCTAGTCAATAACGGCTTCTCCAATGGTTTCATCGAAGACATCATAAGAAGGAAAGTGAAAAGCCATGCAACCTCTGAAGAGACAACTAACACAACACCTATACCCCCTATTAGACTATTTTACAGGAACTTCTTTTCCACAGCTCATAAAACGGAGGAAAGGGTCCTGAAAGATATTGTTAATAGAAACGTTATCCCTACAGACAAAAATCAAAGGATACAACTGACGATTTACTATAAAACCAGAAAAACGGCCAGCCTACTCATGAGAAACTCTCCAGACACAAAACAGAACGCTTTAAAAGAGACTAACGTCGTCTATGCCTTCAAATGCCCACTTGGGGACTGTAAGCTCAAAAAAACCCAGTATATAGGCAAGACAACAACATCTCTTTCTAGGCGTTTAACGATGCATAAGCAACAGGGCTCCATTAAGGAACATATAATCTCTTCCCATAACCAAACCATCGCCAGAGAAATCCTAGTAAACAACACAGAAATCATCGATAGATACAGCGATAGCAGGTGGCTTGACGTTTGCGAGGCACTACACATCAAGAAGTCAACACCAGCAATCAACAGCCAATTATTGCACAACTATATTCTACCCACCTCAAGACTCCGCTCCAATATAGAAGAATCAAGAAATATGGACCAATAGGCTTTCTACAAACACTTCTATTCAATACCCATTGTTTCTGTTCTGTCTTGTGTTGATACTTTTAATACCCTATTAATATCCCCTCTTGTTCTGTCTTGTGTTAATGCCACATCACCCCTCCCACCTCACTCAAATGTAGATATAAAATCAGAGATACGTAAGTTCTAATCAGTTGTGTATTTGTGAAGTCTTTGAAAATGTAATAAGTTTTACGAAACGCGCCCGTGTCGCGTCAGACTAGAAATAAAAATGAATTTTGGAGAATTGATTTTTGATTTACCTCCAACAGTGAAGCGTAATGTACGAAAGATTGAGAAAATTCGTGTTAGAATTATTATTCTTACTTTTTCGGTCATATTTAATAATATATGTCTACAGGAAAGACTGCTACCAAAATATATATATATATATATATATATATATATATATATATATATATATATATATATATATATATATATATATATATATATATATATATATATATATATATAATATATATATATATATATATAATATATATATATATATATATATATATATATATATATATATATATATATATATATATATATATATATATATATATATATATATATATATATATATATATAACTGAAAACTCACACCCCAGAAGTGACTCGAACCCATACTCCCAGGAGCAACGCAACTGGTATGTACAAGACGCCGTAATCCACTTGACCATCACTAAGGCGTCTTGTACATACCAGTTGCGTTGCTCCTGGGAGCATGGGTTCGAGTCACTTCTGGGGTGTGAGTTTTCAGTTGCATATTGTCCTGGGGACCATTCAGGCTTGTTCGCATATATATATATATATATATATATATATATATATATATATATATATATATATATATATATATATATATATATATATAAATATAAATATATATATATATATAATATATATATATATATATATATATAAATATAAATATATATATATATATAATATATATATATATATATATATAAATATATATATATATAATATATATATATATATATATATATATATATATTATATATATATATATATATATATTATATAATATATATATATATATATATATATATATATATATATATTATATATATATATATATATATATATATATATATATATATATATATATATATATATATTATATATATTATATATATATATATATATATATATATATATATATATATATATATATATATATATATATATATATATATATATATATATATATATATATATATATATATATATATATATATATATATATATATATACTTGTACAAGGAAAATCAGCATGTGAATGCAATAATATATATCAGTATAAATGTTCCTTGATACACAACAATGATGAATCGATCACCCTATTAGTCCTAGAACACATAAATCTGTAGGTAATCCAGCCTACGACTGTAACTCCAAACTTCAGTATAAAACACTCCTTGACATAAGAATGCAAACAATCACTCACCTCTCAGTGAGTCTTGCACGCTAATGACAACCAAACACTATTAACTGCCTACAAGTAATCCACCAGAACTTCCCTTCCACCTCTGGAAGTTCACTACCCTGATATCTTTAGGTTCTTCCGGGCTTAACTACCAGGATCCTCTGCAGCTCCTCCAGGCTGCTACCATGAAGTTTCCTTGAGCAACTACGGTGCTTCACCCTTTTGCTAGGTTCCTCCACAGCTCTCTGGGCTGCTACACAATGAAGTTCCCTCAAGCAACTATGGTGCTTCACCACCTCTACACAAGCACGTGACACTCCTCTTCAGTGCTTCTCCTCACAGCTCGAGGTCCTTTCCTCCACTACCTTGGAGTCTCATCAACTACTCCCTTTGTGCTGGCTTCGAAGTTCGCAGCAAATTCCTCCCCAAAGACAAACCTGCAACCCATCGACACTCCAATAAAAATGTTTCCCCTTTAACACATAAACAAAAATAATCACACAATATGTTTGCCTCCAACCTCTATCTGTCCTCTACATACTGTGAGAGTGGACTCCCCCGTTGGGCGGGTCCATGCTCCACCTCGCCCGGCAGGCCTCCACACTCCTCCGCCGCCCCTCAGTCAGTTGGCTCCAATCAGTCGAAGGGAGAGGATGCGCTGCTCGCCCCGCCAGCTGTCTCTCTCATCTCCGTCCTCTTATTTAGGCTTCCTGCCTTACCAAAACATTTCTAACTCATCAATAAACATTGCTACTGTCGCTGAGCACACGACCAACTACAAGCAATCACTATGAACTAGCTTAAATCGTGCTTACCACAGATTGTGTCGTCGAGGGCGCTCCTCCCTCTGACGGAGCCTGGTCAGGGCGATTCCACAGCCCACGACAATGTCTCTGGACGACTTAATAAACTCTCCTCGTCGTCCAGGACTTGAGATCACAGCATTCCCAGCTCGATTCTACAGCTGGCACGTCTGAACACTTCTCTTCTCTTGGAGATATATCACTAAGGGTTCCTTTCTGATGGGAGCTCAAACGGAGCGCGGCTTTCCCCTGCAATGTCTGGCGCTCAAGTGAGGTCAAAGTCCTCCAGAAGCCAGCCACACACCTCCAGCAAAATATCTACATCTCCTAACCAGTCATTTATCTGTTTTCTTCTTCACTGCCCATAATCTCAAATTGTTATTTAAATCCAACCAACTATTTTACATATGTGTTACCACCTCCACCTCCATATTTCCTGGACCTTCCAGTTAGGTCAGGCTTGCTGAATAACTCTCAAGGGGGGGAGACTCGTTTCTCCTGCAGGCTGAGATCATAACATACACCACAACTAGTACACCACTACTACCACACCACAACTAGTACCTTACTACTACCACACCACAAGTAGTACACCACTACTAAAACACCCCAACTTGTACACCATCACTTCCACACCATAACTAGTACACCACTACTACACAACAACAACTAGTACCCCACAACCAGTACACCACTACCTCACCACAACTAGTACACCACAAGTGTTGTGTGATGATCAGGGGCAGACAGTTGTAGGGTTCTCGAATTCTTCGAAGATGACTCACTTTGCATATTAATCTTGAACATTAAGTTGAATTGCTTAAATTATGATACTTATCATGTAAAATATAGTTGATGAATTCATTGTTTAAATTGTTTTTAACTTTGTCCCCCAGAGTTTTTCAGCTGAGATGAGAAAGCCTCTGTGGTTACTGGTTTCATGATTTTAATGAGTACATGATACAGATGGAACATACTAATAATGACCTCGTGATAACATCTTTGAAAATATTGTGATACAGAAAAATTTCATTCCTTGTCGTGTAGGTACGGACAAATGAATGGATGGTGGCAGCATTTCTTCTTCTACTAACTACTCCTCTACTTCTACTATCTACTTCTACTTATCTAATCCTCCCCTTCCACCCCACTCCAAATTCTCCCTTTCAACTGACGACCCTCCACGCTCCTTCCACCTCTCTACCTCTCTCACCTCAAACCCTCATTAATTACATCATTATTCATCTCTTTCCTTTCATTTCTCTTTTACGTTTGTGGAGGTTAAATGTGTTCTAGAGTTCTCTAGAGTTTTGGGTAGCTGAGGAGGTTTCGGCGCCTTGTAGTCAGTTCACCTAGATAGTCAAATACCTAGGTTACAAGGTGTTATATGAATGAGGCTGCCGTAGGAACTCTGGGGGTGGTCTGGAATAGTAAGCTAAATGATGGCTGGCTAACGGACTATAGAGAGCTGTTTCCCCCGACCTCCTATGTTAACTGGGGGGTGGAATTATAGACTAGAGAGAGCAATTTTCCCCACCACCCGTAACACTACTACAACACCACATCTAGTACTCCACTACTAGTACACCACTAATACTACACCACAACTTGTAGACCACCACTAGTAAACCACTACCACCAAACCTGAAATAGTACACCACCACTAGTACACCACTACCACCACACCAGAACTAGTACACCACTACCATCACACCACAACTAGTACACTACCACTAGTACAGCACAACTACCACAGCACAACTAGTACAACACTATTACCACACCACAACTAGTACCCCACTACTACCACACCACAACTAGTACACCACTACTACCACATCAGAACTAGTACACCACTACTACCACACTACAATTAGTACACCACTACTACCACACTACAACTAGTACACCACTACTACCACACCACTACTACCACACCACAACAAGTACACCACAACAACGAAACCACAACTAGTACACCACTACTACCACACCACAACTAGTACACCAATACTACCACGCCAAAACTAGTACACCACTACTATCACACCACCACTAGTACACCAATACTACCACACCACAACTAGTATAATACTACTTCTACACCACAACTGGTACACAGCTACTACCACACCACAACTAGTACACCACTACTTCCCCACCACAACTAGTACCCAACTTATTCAACATCACCACTAGTACCCAACTTATTCAACATCACCACTAGTACACCACTACTAATACAACAAGTACCCCACTACTATCACACCATCACTACTACACCACTAATAACACACCACCACTAGTACACCACCAATACCACACCACCACTAGTACACCACTACTACCACATCACAACTAGTACACCACTATTACTACACTACAACTAGTACCTCACTATTACCACACAACAACTAGAACACCACTACTACAACATCACAGCTAAAACACCACTACTTCCACACCACCAATAGTACACCACTACCACACCACAACAATTAGTACCCCACAACCACACCACAATTAGTACACCACTAACACACCACAACTAGTACACCACTACTATAACACAACAACTAGTCCCCCACTACTACCACACCACCACTAGTACACCACTACTTCCACACCTGAATCAGTACACCACTACTACCACACTACAACTAGTACACCACTACTGCCACACCACAACTAGTACACCACCACAAGTACACCACTACTACCACACCACAACTACCACACCACAACTAGTACACCACTACTAAAACACTACAACTAGTACTCCACTACTAGTACACCACTACAACCACACCACAACTAGTACACCACTACTACCACACCACAACTACTACACCATTACTATAACATGATGACTAGTACACCACTACTACAACACCACAACTTGTAGACTACCACTACTACCAAACCAGAACTAGTACACCACTACTGCCACAAGACAACTAGTACACCACTACTATCACACCACAACTAGTACACCGCAACTGCCACACCACAGTTAGTACACCACAACTAGTACATCACTACTACCACACCACAACTATTACATCACTACTACCACACTACAACTAGTACCTTACTACTGCCACACCACAACTAGTACACCACTACTACCACACCACAACTAGTACACCACTACCACACTACAACTAGAACACCACTACTTCCACACCACAACAAGTACACCACTACTACCACACCACAACTAGTACACTACTACTACCACACCACAACTAATACACCACTACAACGACACCACAACTAGTAAACCATTACTACCACACCACAACTAGTACACCACTACTACCACACCACATCAAGTTCACCACTACTACCACACCACCATTAGTACACCAATAATACCACACCACAACTAGTATACTACTACTACTAAACCACAACTAGTACACCACTACTACCACACCACATCAAGTACACCACTACTACCACACCACCATTAGTACACCAATAATACCACACCACATCTAGTACACCACTACAGTAGTGTAATATGTTACTAGAGCGACGCACGCCATCTGGCCGGGTGGGACTCCCGTGACTAGAGCGACGCGCGCCATCTGGTCGGGTGCGACCCCTGCGACTACGACCCCGCGCACCATCTGGCCAGGTGGAGCGCAACAGGTTATGGGGGATTTTCCCGGAAGTTTGGCGTGTGAGCGTCCGGTGTTTGGGTATGCGGTCAGGAAAGATGGGAGGTCATGTTGTAAGGGGTGTAGGAGAGTATGTGTGGTATGTGGTAGAGTAAGAAATACGAGGATATGAGTGGAATATGTGGAAAGAGTAGTTAAATATGTATGTGTGTTTGCCGTAGACTTAATCCTGTGTGTAGATAATAGTTTTGATGATAGTAAGTAAAGCTATGTAGAGGCTGAGTGTAGGTGTGAGGGGTCCCAACATAGACGGATATGTTGTTGGGGGTGGGGGGGGGGTGGGGAGGGGTGAGGGGAGCTTCCCCTCGGCGTGAGAGTGCTTAGGGCCATTTGTGGTTTGTGGTTTTTGACGGGCATTATTCTTTCCTTCGAGAGAGCAGAGTCCAGGAGGAGATGAGAGCTGCAGCAGGAGGGATGTGGTCCATTTACCCTAAATCGTTTTTTCATGTCTATTTTCTTCGAGTTATGCAGCTGTGTTTGGTTCCCCCGGTGTGAGAGTGCTTAGGGTCATTTGTGTTTTTTTTTTAACATCCATTATTTTCTTGGAGCTATGCACACAGCCGGAAGTGAGAGAGGAGGAGGGTAGGAGAGAGCAGAGTCCAGCAGGAGGGAAGTGGACCATTTACCCGCAATCGTTTTTTCAAGTCTATTTTCTTTGAGTTATGCAGCTGTGTTTGGTGATGATCCATGAGGGTAATAGTTCGGCCATACATGGTAGGAAGTGTGGAGGAGGAGGAGGATGAGGATGAGGATGAGAAAGAGAGAGCAGTCACTCTTAAGTTGTGAATGAGATGAGGTAACAGTTGGTGGAGAAGGTCTGTTTTATGTAACTATGCATGGTAGTGTATAGGTGACAGACCTGGACGGATGTGAACCATTACCCACTTACCCTTAAGCGTTTTTCAAAGTCCGCAGAGGGGTGTGTGTGTGTACTGCCCACTGGTCAGAGGGTAATTGAAGAGCATTTCCAAGTAGCTGGTTATATCTTCCCCTCCCAGAGGGTACGCAATGACTGCCATTACTTCCTCAGACACGGGCGGAAGTGGCCGGGTATCCATTACCCACTGCGTTTCGTTAAGGAAAGGGAGATGTAGCTACGGTCAGCGACTCCGTCTGTTCCACTTACCACCCCCCTCTCACTGGGGAAGTGACGGCAATGGGGTGTACCATCTCTCTCTCTCTCTCTCTCTCTCTCTCTCTCTCTCCCTTAGGTGAGCAATGTTCCCCACATACAAAGTAAACATATATAAGACAATGCGGAAAAACATAGTTTTGATACTATTATTAAATTGACTTGTTCATTATCCTCGAGTTCAACACACACACACACACTCTCTCTCGCTCTCTCCCTTAGGTGAGCAATGTTCCCCACATACAAAGTAAACATATATAAGACAATGCGGAAAAACATAGTTTTGATACTATTATTAAATTGACTTGTTCATTATCCTCGAGTTTAACACACACTCTCTTTCTCTCTAAGACCTACGTTATCCAATGTAAACAGACCGGATGAGACGATAGTGAAATAGCTCTGGGTTATATCTGTTTTCAGTTCTTATAACATTTGAAAATGTATGTGTGGTTACTCATTCCGTCTCGTTAGGATCTGACCTTGTGTCTTTCCATAGCGCGAGTTTTCACTCATTATCAGCCATTAGTGATCGTTCGATCCAGCAGAAAAAAAAACAGAGACTGCTGACTGTGTGACAGTTTCAGCCCTCTGTAACGTAACGTAACGTAACGTGGAAATCATCATCATCATCATCATCTTTCTGTCTGATGTCCAAATAACATTTTTTGTAAATTTAATTTTAAACAAAGGTGAGCCACCAGTCCACGAACTAAGAGGGAAGAGGTGTTCACCACACCTACAAATTCTAATATATTTTTTTGTTAACTGTGTGATCACCACATATACCTACTGATCTCTTGTTCTACCTCACACTAGACAATAAACACAATTTCGTGTCATTTCTTGACTAAAATAGCACTCCGAAAACATCTTTGCCCTCTTTTTATTTTAAAATTTTTAGCTCTAGTTATGACTGTTTTAGCAGTCTATCTGATAGAAAAAAACAGAGACTAGTGTTAGCATAATATGTGAAAAATAGTTGATCATTCTCTTATTACGTTTTATTCAATAACTGGTAGACATAACATAAGTCACATATTTATCTTGGTAAAACATAATAACTGACAGACATAACACACAGCATAATGCAGTCACATGGTGTTAGCATAATAGGTGAAAAATAGTTTATCATTCTCTTATTTCCTTTTATTCAATAACTGGTAGACATAACACATCATAATGTAACCACATGAAGATAACATAACATATCACATTGTCATAATGCAGTTACATGACTACTAATTATCAGCGGAGTTTCAAAAAGTTTTTTTTAGCTTTAGGCTTAGATTTTAGATTTTTTTTAGGTTTTTCTATAGTCAGACGATTATCACTTCGTTTAATCTGTCGTTTGGGTGGGGGAGGTGCTATTATTTCATGCTCAACCTCGGTATCACTGTCACTGTCACTGGTGGTATCAATATAGCTGGATCTATTAAGATCGTCCCCAACTCGTATCCTTCGCAGAGGGGTAAAGTTTTCGTAATCATTATCACCGTCTGAGTCATGGTGTTACACTCATCACGACCTCTAGCCCGAGATGTGGCTTTGTGTGAACTTAGTTTAGAGTTGTGGGTTGTGGAGGAGGAGGGGTGTGAACTGGGTTTAGGGTCAAGGTTTGTAGACGTTCCTTGGAGTGAACTAAGTTGGGGGTTGAGGAAAATATTCATATCAATATCTGTAAGCAATCCCCGTTGTTGGCTATCTGTAAGCATTATACGCTCATCCAGTAAGGCTTCTACATTCAAATCATTTTCGGTCTGAGTAGCGGGGTTATCCTCTGAGAGAGAAATAGCGGCAAACACCGCATCATCAAGACCTTCACTCATAGTCAAGTGATCTGGATACTCACCCCGCTGTGAAATATCCACACTCATTCTTGCAACTTCTTCTTCAGTTCTATTATTGCTAGTAGTACTACTAGTAGTAGTGTCACTACCTACTCTACACCCCCCAGTTAAAAGGCTGAGGGACAGCACCTCTTCAACGGTATTCATAAAATATAATGAGTTATTCCCCCTCTGATCAGCAGTCGGGCCAGCGAGTACACAATGAGGGATGGTGTTACTACTACTTCTATCACCACGATCTCCATCAGCAGGAGCAGTAGCGAGTGTGGTAGTGGTGTGTGTAGGGAGACAAGCACTTGTGGTGCGTGTGACACCAGCAGGGGTGACACCAGCCGCGCCCTGGTCGCTACGGTCACCAGCACCAACGTGGGAGGGGGGGCTATCACCGTAGCCGACGAGAGTAGGTGGGGAGGACACAACCACTTCCCTGGTGTTTATGTGTATGTGTGTGTTTCCCAAGAATATGAAAATATTCCCTCTGGAGGTGGTGCTGCTGCTGCTGCTCACACCGCGGCTGCTAGCTTTCTCCAGGTAATCTAAAAAAAAAGTTTACATTACTAGCATAACACACACACACACACACACACTCACTCTTCCCATTATTGTTATTATTTGTTACTACTACATCAACATTAGCAAACAACAACAAGAAGCATCTTAGCACAATATAACTCGTCAGAATCAAAGTTGTTCAATGTCAACCAATATTATTTGACTAGTTGTATATGAAAAGTGCTTTAATTGTCCCAAGTTTCAGTACTGCAGCATAAATGGAAAGGGAGATTTTTTTGGTTTTTGTTTTTTTTCAACGTTTTTTACACATTTTCAAGTCCACACTTCAGAACACACATTTCAGATATAATTATTCTGTGACACTTTTCTGACATATTAGCATATAATAAAGGACCTTGAGATATAGAATTTCCAAAACATCTTTAGTTTTCCTAATACAAATGTTCAAAGTTCCCAAATTTTTTTTTTGCAAATATGGCATGTTTATTGCTATTATAAAGTCAATAAATGAACTTAGAGAAAAATGAAAACTCTCAAATGTAGAGACCTGTCCTCCACATATACTGTGTAAGTTTCATGTAAATTTAATAAAAAATGAATGAGTTTTGTAAACGTTTGTGTCAATTGAAAAAAAAAACAGAAATGAATGAAGTCTAAGGTTCTAAAATCTGTGGCTGAGGTTGACATCAACCAATTTTCTCCAAAATTGGCGTCCTTGCAGATAGGCTTACGTACAGTCAGGAGTGTAAGTTTGATGCAAATCGTCCGAAAAAAAAATAATTTTTTTTTTTTTTTTTTTCTTAAAATTTTTTTCAATTAAACTAATTATAATATTTGTTTAATATATACTATTGTGATAGCAAAGAGTCATAACTATGATTTCAGTTGACACTTTTGATTGATAATCGATTTTGACCATTTTGGCATAATTTTCACAACTACTTCAATATTTTCTTCCTCCCTTCCTATTTATGCTACGATGCTGAAACTTGGACCAAATGAAACACGTTTCATATAGAACTTGTCAAAAAAGTTTGATTGAAATCGAACGAGTTTTCATTTGTTGCATTTTTAGGGCAAATTGGGAACTGACGCCCCCTTAAGGGAAACATACCACGTATTATTGCCAGGGCTTGACCTAAGCGCTCATCACCATCTGAGTGAGGAGAGGCTACACCGGCAGCAGCAGCAGCAGAGGCTCGTGTGGACATCTTGGATTGGTGGGTGGGTGGATGGAGTGTTTACCCTACCAGGTCAGGGGCGAGCTATATACCCCCTTTCAAGAGGGTGCCTCCTTACCACACACCTCCACCTCCCACAGCGTTAATTATAATAATAAAAATAATTAATAAGGATAATATAAAAGAATCAACTTTAGATTTGTTTATTAAGAGATAATAGGAAGAAGTAGATGTACTACATCTCCTCGACATACAGGACATTTGTCACATATTGTTACACAATCCAAACATATTACCATATGCCTACACGGAATGAGAACAGTGTTTATTTCTTGAGTGAAGCACACCTTGCAATAAAACCTACCTACACCAGGCATTGCATTCTCTTCCGCAACAACAACATCCACACGTTCATCTACCTCCACTACTGGGAGAACTGGGCAGGGGAAAATAACACCTTGGGACGATAATACTTCTAAGGGAGATTCAGCTACCGCATCTGTGTCCTCACTTTCATCCACTCGATCTAAAAACCATAACAACACCTCTTCACAGTTAGATTCGCCAAGGAGAGGTAACATATCCTTTTTAATCTTGAGTTATTCTCTTAGCGCAGCTCGCAGGGCGATGTATGGAAATCTCACTGTAGCAGCGAGTCCATTGAAATAATCAAGTCCATGCAGGAGCGTGTTAATCAGTGTTTCGTCAATGGGTTTTGTCAGTCGAGGAGGGAAGAAAGGGACCGCATTTTTAATGAAAGCTCGATCCTTCTTCAAGTTTAAGTAGATGCAGTCGGGGTAATAACGAGCGTGGAGCGTCCAGGGATCGTCCGAAGGTATAAAGTTAACAAGTCCACCACCACAATAAAAGCATCATATATGGTCTCCAACTCCTAAGAAAAAAGAAAAAATATAAATATTTTTTTATAAATAAATAAATAAATAAATAAGAAAGTAAATACTAGAACGTCTCAAATAGACTAGGCTCGTGTGATTACATTAAGACAATAATAATAATAATAATAATAATAATAATAATAATAATAATAATAATAATAATAATAATAATAATAATAATAATAACAATAAAAATAATAATAATAATAATAATAATAATAATAATAATAATATCTTCCACTACTCACCACAAGAGAAAAAGCCAGCACGGGACAATTCTGCTGGAGACTGACCACACATATCAGGCCAGATGATTCCAAATGATGCCAAACGAGACTTATACTCCGCCATCTCCGGGTATATGGGCATAGAGAATGGTAGAATTCCCGAGTTTTCCCCGCTCCATTCCACAACACCTACAAATATTAAAACAAATAATAATAATAATAATAATAATATATATATATATATATATATATATATATATATATATATATATATATATATATATATATATATATATATATATATATATATATATATATATATATAGATATATATATATATATATGTGTGTGTGTGTGTGTGTGTGTATATCACGAAAATAAACATGTGATTAAGAATGTGACAATGTCAGACCACGGAGGAAAATGAAACAGGAATTTCCTTAAGTACTTTCGTATATTAAATACATCTTCAGAAGGAATCAACTTCCATCAATCAATCATCTTCCTTCTGAAGATGTATTTAATATACGAAAGTACTTAAGGAAATTCCTGTTTCATTTTCCTCCGTGGTCTGACATTGTCATATATATATATATATATATATATATATATATATATATATATATATATATATATATATATATATATATATATATATATATATATATATATATATATATATATATATATATATATATATGTATATATATATATATATATATATATATATATATATATATATATATATATATATATATATATATACGCTCACCATTCCTATAAACGCAACATGAAAGATAACTATGTGTTCAAACACACACACACACACACACACACACACACACACACACACACACACACACACACACACACACACACACACACACACACACACACACACACACACACACACACACACACACACACACACACACACACACACACACACACACACACACACACACACCCACACACACCCACACACATACACACACACACACACACACACACACACAATCTTATTATCAAGCTATTCACAATGACTATACAACCAACGTTATTCACAGAAACTAAGAGATAACACATAATTGTGATGGGTACTTACAACTGTTAGCTGAATTTCTCACTCTTTCCAGTTGCAGGACGGAATAAGTGAAATTCAATCCATAGGCGTAGACCATGGCGTAGACAACTAGTACACAACTACTACCACACCACATCTACCACACCATAACTAGTACACCACTACTACCACTTCACAACTACCACACCACAACTAGTAAAGGACTACTGCCACAAAATAACTAGTACACCACAACTAGTACACCACTACTATCACACTACAACTAGTACACCAATACTACAACACCACAACTAGTACACCACTACTACAACACCACAACTAGTACATCACAACTAGTACAGCACTACTACCACACTACAACTAGTTCACCACTACTGCCACACCAGAACTAGTACACCACTACTACCACACCACAACTAGTACAACACTACTACCACACTACATCTAGTACACCGCTACTACCACACCACAACTAGTACACCCCTACTACCACACCACAACTAGTCCACCACTACTACCACATCACAACTAGTACAAACCTACTACCTCACCACCACTTGTACACAACTACTACCACATCAAGATTAATACACCACTAATACCAATCCATAATTAGTACGACACTACTACCACTCCACAACTAGTACACCACTACTACAACACAACAACTAGTACATCACTACTACAACACCACCATTAGTACACCACAACTACAACACCACAACTTGTACACCACTACTTACACACCACAACTAATAAACCACTACTACAACACCACAAGTAGTACATCACAACTAGTACATCACTACTTCCACACCACAACTACAACAACAAAACTAGTACACCACTACTATAACACCACAACTAGTACATCACAACTAGTATACCACTACTACCACACCTCAAATAGTACACCTCTCCTACCACACCACAACTTGTACACCACTACTACAACACCACAACTAGTACACCACTACTACAACACCACAACTAGTACACAACTACAACCACACCACAAGTAATACACCACTACTAATATACCCCAACTAGTACACCACTATTACAACACCACAACTAGTACACCTCTACTACCACACCACAACTACCACACCACAATTAGTACACCACAACCATTACATAACTACAACAACATCACGATTAGTACACCACTACTACAACAACTAGTACACCACTACTGCCACACCCCTACTAGTACACCACTACTAACTCATCATAAATAGTACACCACAATTACCACACCACAACTACCACACCATAACTAGTACACAACTGCTATCACAGCACAACTACCACACTACAACTAGTACTCCACAACTACCACACCATAACTAGTACATCACAACTAGTACACCACTACTACCACACCACAACTAGTACAAAACTTCTTCAACATCACAACTAGTAAACCACTACTACAACACTACAAGTGTTGTAGTTAGTGGTTTACTAGTTACATCATAACTAGAACACCACTAATACCACACCACAACTAGTACACCACTACTACCACACTACAACTAGTACACCACTACTACCACACTACAACTAGTACAGCAGTACTACCACACCACAACTGGTACACCACTACTACCACACCATAACTAGTCCACCACTACTACCACACCACAACTAGTACAAATTTACAACCTCACCACTACTTGTACACCACTACTACCACACCACAACTAGTACACCACTACTATCACACCACCACTAGTTCACCACTACTACCACACCACCAATAGAACAACACTACTAGCACACCACCAAAAGTACACCACTACTACCAAATAACAACTATTACAACACTACTACTACACCAAAACTTGTAGACCACAACTACTACCACACCACAACTTGTAGACCACCACTAGTACACAATTACTACCACACCAGAAATAGTACACCACTACCAGTATACCAATACTAATACACCACAACTAGTACACCACTACTATCACACCACCACTAGTTCACCACTACTACCACACCACCAATAGAACAACACTACTAGCACACCACCAAAAGTACACCACTACTACCAAATAACAACTATTACAACACTACTACTACACCACAACTTGTAGACCACAACTACTACCACACCACAACTTGTAGACCACCACTAGTACACCATTACTACCACTCCACAACTAGTACACCACTACTACCACACCATCATTAGTATACCACTACTACCACACCATCACTAGTACATCACTACTACCACACCATCACTAGTACACCTCTAATACCATACCACAACTAGATCACCACTACTACCACACCGCCACTAGAACACCACTACTAACACACTATCACTAGTACACCACTACTACCACACAACAACTAGTACTCCACTACTACCACAATACCACTAGTACACCACTACTACCACACCATCACTAGTACACCACTACTTCCACACCACATCTAGTACACCACTACTACCACACCACAACTAGTACACCACAACTACCACACCACTAGTACACCACTACTACCACCCTATCACTTGTTCACCACTACTACCACACAACTACTAGTACACCACTACTAAACACCATAACTAATACACCACAACTACCTCACCACAACTAGTACCCCACTACTACACCACTACTACCACACCATTACGAGTACACCACTTCTACCACACCACAACTAGTACACCACTACTACCACACCACAAGTGGTACACCACTACTTCCACACTACAACTAGTACACCACTACTACTACACCACTACTACCACTCCACAACTTGTACACAACTACTACGACACCACAACTAGTACACCACAACTACCACACCAGAACTAGTAAACCACTACTACCACACTACAACTACTAAACCACTACTAGCATACTAAAACTAGTACACCGCTACTACCACACCACAACTAATACACCATTACTACCACACCACAAATAGTACACCATTACTACTACACCACAACTAGTAAACCACTACTACCACACCACAACTAGTACAGCACTACTTCCACATCAAAACTAGTACACCACTACTACCACACCTCAAATAGTACACCTCTACTACCACACCACAACTTGTACACCACTACTACCACACCACAACTAGTACACCACTACTACAACACCACAACTAGTACACAACTACAACCACACCACAAGTAATACACCACTACTAATATACCCCAACTAGTACACCACTATTACAACACCACAACTAGTACACCTCTACTACCACACCACAACTACCACACCACAATTAGTACACCACAACCATTACATAACTACAACAACATCACGATTAGTACACCACTACTACAACAACTAGTACACCACTACTGCCACACCCCTACTAGTACACCACTACTAACTCATCATAAATAGTACACCACTATTACCACACCACAACTACCACACCATAACTAGTACACAACTGCTATCACAGCACAACTACCACACTACAACTAGTACTCCACAACTACCACACCATAACTAGTACATCACAACTAGTACACCACTACTACCACACCACAACTAGTACAAAACTTCTTCAACACCACAACTAGTAAACCCCTACTACAACACCACAAGTGTTGTAGTAGGGGTTTACTAGTTACATCACAACTAGAACACCACTAATACCACACCACAACTAGTACACCACTACTACCACACTACAACTAGTACACCACTACTACCACACTACAACTAGTACAGCAGTACTACCACACCACAACTGGTACACCACTACTACCACACCATAACTAGTCCACCACTACTACCACACCACAACTAGTACAAACTTACTACCTCACCACTACTTGTACACCACTACTACCACACCACAACTAGTACACCACTACTATCACACCACCACTAGTTCACTACTACTACCACACCACTAATAGAACAACACTACTAGCACAACACCAAAAGTACACCACTACTACCAAATAACAAATATTACAACACTACTACTACACCACAACTTGTAGACCACCACTACTACCACACCACAACTTGTAGACCACCACTAGTACACCATTACTACCACACCAGAAATAGTACACCACCAATAGTACACCACTACCAGTATACCAATACTACCACACCGCAACTAGTACACCACTACTACCACTCCACAACTAGTACACCACTACTACCACACCACCATTAGTATACCACTACTACCACACCATCACTAGTACATCAATACTACCACACCATCGTTAGTACAACTCTAATACCATACCACAACTAGATCACCACTACTACCACACCGCCACTAGAACACCACTACTAACACACTACCACTAGTACACAACTACTACCACACAACAACTAGTACTCCACTACTACCACAATACCACAAGTACACCACTACTACCACACCATTACTAGTACACCACTACTTCCACACCACATCTAGTACACCACTACTACCACACCACAACTAGTACACCACAACTACCACATCACTAGTACACCACTACTACCACCTATCACTTGTTCAACACTACTACCACAGAACTACTAGTACGCCACTACTAAACACCATAACTAATACACCACAACTACCTCACCACAACTAGTACCCCACTACTACACCACTACTACCACACCATTACGAGTACACCACTTCTACCACACTACAACTAGTACACTACTACTACCACACCACAAGTGGTACACCACTACTACCACACTACAACTAGTACACCACTACTACTACACCACTACTACCACTCCACAACTTGTACACAACTACTACGACACCACAACTAGTACACCACAACTAGTACTCAACTACTACCACACCAGGACTAGTACACCACTACTACCACACCAGAACTAGTACACCACTACTACCACACTACAACTTGTAAACCACTACTAGCATACTAAAACTAGTACACCGCTACTACCACACCACAACTAATACACCATTACTACAACACCACAAATAGTACACCATTACTACCACACCACAATTAGTACACCACTACTACCACACCACAACTAGTACACCACTACTACCACACCACAACTAGTATACCACTACTACCACACCACAACTAGTACACCACTACTACCACACCACCACTAGTACAAGACTACTACCTCATCACCTCTAGTACACCACTACTATCTCACGATCACTAGTACACCACTACTTCCACACCACACCTTGTACACCAAAACTAGTTCACCACTACTACCACACCACAACTAGTACACCAACACCACAACTAGCACGTAACTACAACCACATCAAAACTAGTTCACCACTACTACCACACCAGAACTAGTCACCGCTACTGCCACACTACAACTAGTACACCACTACTACCACACTACAACTAGTACACCACTACTACCACACTACAACTAGTACACCACTACTACCACACCGCAACTAGTACACCACTACTTCGACACCACCATTAGTACACCACTTTTACCAAACCACAACTAGTACACAACTACTAACACACCACCATTAGAAAACCACTAATAATTCACCCCAACTTGTACACCACCACTACAGCAACATAACTAATACACCACTACTACCTCACCAAAACTACCACACCACAACTACCACACCACAACTACCACACTACAACTACCACACCACAACTAGTAAACCACATATTGTACACCACTACTACAACACCTCAACTATTACACCACTACTACCACACAACAACTAGTATACCACAACTACCACACAACAACTAGTACACCACATTTAGTACTCCAGTACTACCACACCACAACTACCACACCACATATAGTACACGACTACTACCACACCTCAACTATTACACCACTACTACCACACCTCAACTATTTCACCACTACTACTACACAACAACTAGTATACCACAAATACCACACAACAACTAGTTCACCACATTTAGTACACCACTACTACCACACTACAACTAGTACACCACTACCACCACACCACAACTAGTACACCACTACTATTACACTACTACTAACACACCACACCTTGTAAACCACCACTTGTACACCAATACTACCACACCAGAAAAAGTACACCACCACTAGTACTCCACTACTAGTACACCAATACTACCATACCTCAACTAGTAGACCACTACTCTCATACTACAACTAGTACACGATTACTACAACACCATAACTAGTACACTACAACTAGTACAACACTACTACCACACCACAACTAGTACACCACTACTATTATACCACTACTAACACACTACACCTTGTAAACCACCACTAGTACACCAATACTACTACACCAGAAAAAGTACACCACCACTAGTACTCTACTACTAGTACACCAATACTACCATACCACAACTAGTACACCACTACCACTATACTACAACTAGTACACCGCTACTACCACACCACAACTAGTACACCACTACTACTACACCACAACTAGTCCAACTCTACTACCACACCACCAAAAGTACACCACTACTACCTCACCACAAGTAGTACACCACTACTACCACACCATCACTAGTACACCACAACTAGTACACCACAACTAGTACACAACCACTACCACACCACCATTAGTACACCACTATTACCACACAACCACTAGTACACCACTACTACCACACCATAACTAATACACCACTACTACCTCACAACAACTAGTACCCCACTACTACAACACTACCACTACTACACCACTACTACCACACCACCACTAGTACACCACTTCTAGCACACCACAACTAGTACACCACTTCTAGCACACCACAACTAGTACACCACTACTACCACACCACAACTAGTACACCACTAATACCACATCACAACTAATTCACCACTACTTCAACACAACAATTAGTACACCACTACTACCACACCAAAACTAGTACACCACTACTACCACACCAAACTGGTACACCACTACTACCACACCAGAACTAGTACGCCACTACTACCGCACTACATCTAGTACACCACTACTACCACACGACAACTAGTACACCACTACTACATCACCACAACTAGTACACCACAACTAGTACACCACAACTACCACACGACAACTAGTACCTTACTACTACCACACCACAAGTAGTACGATACTACTAATACACCCAAACTTGTACACCATCACTACCACACCATAACTAATACACCACTACTACACAACAACAATTAGTACCCCCACTACCACACCACAACTAGTACACCACTACCTCACCACAACTAGTACACCACAAGTGTTGTGTGAGGATCAGGGGCAGACAGTTGTAGTGTTCTCGAATTCTTGGATGATTACTCACTTTGCATATTAATCTTAAACATTAAGTGGAATTGCTTAAATTATGATACTTATCATGTGAAATATAATTGATGAATTTATTGTTTAAATTGTTTTTAACTTTGTCCCTAGAGTTTTTGAGTTGAGATCAGAAAGCCTCTGCGTTTACTGGTTTCATGGTTTTAATGAGTACATGATACAGATGGAACACACTAATAATGACCTCGTGATAACATCTTTGAGAATATTGTGATACAGACAAGTTCCATTCCTTGTCTTGTAGGTACTGACAAATGAATGGATGGTGGCAGGATTTCTTCTTCTACTTCTACTATCTACCTCTCTACTTCTACCTACCTATTTCTTCCCCTCCACCCCACTCTAAACTCTTCCTTTCAACTGACGACACTCCTCGCTCCTACCACCTCTCTCACCCCAAACCCTCATTAACTACTTTATTATTCATCTCTTTCCTTTCGTTTCTCTTGTAAGTTTGTGGCAGTGAAATGTTTTCTAGAGTTATCTAGAGTTTTGGGTAGCTGAGCAAGTTACGGCGCCTTGTAGTCAGTGCACGTAGGTAGTCAAATACCTAGGTTACAAGGTGTTGAACGAGAGAGGCTGCCGTAGGAACTCTGGGAGTGCTCTAGAATATTAAGGTAACTGAGGGCGGGATAACGGACAATAGAGAGCTGCTTCCCCTGACATCCTTTGTTAACTGGGGGGTAGGGGGGGGGGGGGATAATGTACTAGATAGAGCAATTTCCCCCACCACCGCTAACACTACTACAACACCACAACTAGTACTCCACTGCTAGTACACCACGATTACCACACCACAACTAGTACACCACTACTACCACACCACATCTACTACACCACTACTATTACACGATCACCAGTACACCACTACTACCACACCACAACTTGTAGACCACCACTAGTACACTACTACCACCAAACCTGAAATAGTACACCACAACTAGTACACTACTACTAGTACAGTACTACTACCACACAACAACTAGTACACCACTACTATCACAGCACAACTAGTACACCACTACTGCCACACCACAATTAGTACACCACCACTAGTACAGCACTACTACCACACCACATCTAATACAACACTACTACAACACAAGAACTAGTACCCCACTACTACCATACAACAACTAGTACACCACTACTACCACACCACAACTAATACACCACTACTACCACACTACAACTAGTACACCACTACTACCACACTACATATAGTACACTACTACTTCCACACCACAACTAGTACACCACTACTACCACACCACAACTAGTACACCACTACTACCACACCACAACTAGTACACCACTACAACGACTCCACAACTAGTACACCACTACTACCACACCACAACTAGTACTCCACTACTACCACATCACCACTAGTACACCAATACTACCACATCACAACTAGTATAATACTACTACTACACTACAACTAGTACACCACTACTACCACACCACAACTAGTACACTACTACTACCACACCACAACTAGTACACTACTACTACCACACCACAACTCGTACCCAACAAATTCAACACCACCACTAGTACACCACTACTACCACAACAATTACCCCACTACTATCACACCATCACTAGTACAACACTAATACCACACCACCACTAGTACACCACTAATACCACACCACCACTAGTACACAACTACTACCACATCACAACTAGTACACCACTACTACTACACCACAACTAGTACCTCACTACTACCACACAACAACTAGAACACCGCTACTACATCATCACAGCTAGAAAACGACTACTACCACACCACCAATAGTACACCACTACTACACCACAACAACTAGTACCCCACTACCACACCACAACTAGTACACCACTAACACACCACAACTAGTACACCACTATTATAACACAACAACTAGTACCCAACTACTACCACACCACCACTAGTACACCACTACTACCACACCTCAACCTGTTCACCACTACTACCACACCACAACTAGTACACCACTACTGCCACACCACAACTAGTACATCACCACTAGTACACCATAACTACCACACCACAACTAGTACCTTACTACTACCACACCACAAGTAGTACACCACATCTAATACACCACTACTTGTACACCATGATTACCACACCATAACTAGTACACCACTACTAAACAACAGCAACTAATACCCCACTACCACACCACAACTAGTACACCAGTACCCCCACCACAACTAGTACACCACAAGTGTTATGTGATGATCAGGGGCAGACAGTTGTAGGGCTCTCGAATTCTTAGATGATGACTCACTTTGCATATTAATCTTGAACATACATCATTTAAGTTGTATTGCTTAAATTATGATACTTATAATGTGAAATATAATTGATAAATTTATTGTTTAAATTGTTTTATCTTTGCCCCTAGAGTTTTTGAGTTGAGATGAGACTGCCTCTGCAGTTACTGGATTCATGATTTTAATGAGTACATGATACAGATGGAACATACTAATAATGACCTCGTGATAACAACTTTGAGAATATTGTGATACAGACAAGTTCCATTCCTTGTCTTGTAGGTACGGACAAATGAATGGATGGTGGCAGCATTTCTTCTTTTACTTCTACTATCTACTTCTCTACTTCTACCTACCTATTCCTCCCCACTCCAAACTCTCCCTTTCAACTGACGACTCTCCTCGCTCCTCCCACTTCTCTACCTCTCTCACCCCAAACCCTCATTAATTACTTTATTATTCATTCTTTATTATTCATTCTTTATTTTCGTTTCTCTTATACGTTTGTGGCAGTGAAATGTGTTCTAGAGTTCTCTGGAGTTTCGGGGTAGCTGAGCAAGTTACGGCCTCTTGTAGTCAGTTCACCTAGGTAGTCAAATACCTAGGTTACAAGGTGTTGAACGAGAGAGGATGCCGTAGGAACTCTAGGGGTGCTCTAGAATAGTAAGCTAACTGAGGGCGGGATAACGGACTATAGAGAGCTGTTTCCCCCGACCTCCTTTGTTAACTGGGGGGGTGGAAGTATGGACTAGAGAGAGCAATTTCCCCCACCACTGGTTACACTACTAGAACACCACATCTAGTACTCCACTACTAGTACACCACTACTACCACACCACAACTAGTACACCACTACTATCACACCACAACTAGTACACCACAACTGCCACACCACAACTAGTACACCACAACTGTCACACAACAACTAGTACATTTTTTTTACGCAATTTCCCCCCACCACCCGTTACACTACTACAAAACCACAACTAGTACTCCACTAGTAGTACACCACGACTACCACACCACAACTAGTACACCATTACTACCACACCACAACTCCTACACCACTACTATTACACGATCACTAGTACAAAACTACTACCAGACTACAACTTGTAGACCACCACTAGTACACCACTACCACCAAACCTGAAATAATGCACCATCACTAGTACACCACTACTACCACACCACAACTAGTACACCACTACTATCACACCACAAATAGTACACCGCGACTGCCACACCACAACTAGTACACCACCACTAGTACATCACTGCTACTACTACACCACAACTAGTACAACACTACAACCACACCACAACTAGTACCCCACTACTTCCACACCACAACTAGTACACCACTATTACCACACCAGAAATAGTACACCACTACTACCACACTACAACTAGTACACCACTACTTACACACCACAACTAGTACACCACAACTACCACACCAAAACTAGTACACCACTACTACCACACCAGAACTAGTACACCACTACAACGACACCACAACTAGTACACCACTACTACCACACCATAACTAGTACACCACTACTACAACGCCACAACAAGTACATCACTACTACCACACCACCACTAGTACACCAATACTACCACAACGCAACTAGTATAATACTACTACTACACCACTACTACCACACCACAACTAGGACACCACTACTACCCCACCACAACTAGGACACCACTACTACCCCACCACAACTAATTCAATACCACCAGTAGTACACCACTACTACCACAACAAGCACCCCACTACTATCACTCCATTATTACTACACCACCACTAATACACCACTAATACCACACCACCACTAGTACACCACTTCTACCACATCACAACTAGTACACCACTATTACTACCCCACAACTAGTACCTCACTACTACCACACAACAACTAGAACACCGCTTCTACAACATCACAGCTTGAACACCACTACTTCCACACCATCAGTAGTACACCACTACCACACCACAACAACTAGTACCCCACTGCCACACCACAACTAGTACACCACTAACAAACCACAACTAGTATACCACTACTATAACACAACAACTAGAACCCCACTAATACTACACCACCACTAGTACACCACTACTACCACACCTCAACCTGTTCACCACTACTAGCACACCACAACTACTACACCACTACTGCCTCACCACAACTAGTACACCACAAGTACACCAATGCTACCACACCACAACTAGTACACCACAACTAGTACACCACAACTAGTACACCACTACTACCACACCACAACTAGTACACCACTACTACCACACCACAACTACTACACCACTACTAGTACACCACTACTACCACACCACAACTAGTACACCACTACTACCACACCACAACTACTACACCACTACTATTACACGATCACTAATACACCACTACTACCACACCACAACTTGTAGACCACCACTACTACCAAACCAGAAATAGTACACCACCACCAGTACACCACTACTAGTACACGACTACTACCACACCTCAAATAGTGCACCACTACTATCACACCATAACTAGTACACCGCAACTGCCACACCACAATTAGTACATATTATAGTCTTGTGGTTTGGTTGGTGTTGTCGTCGTTGTTCCTCCTTTATGGACAACCCAACCCACAATTCAGTAGAGTGCTTATAACTCACTAGATCACACTAGGCGCTTCTGGCTCTTGGAGAGGGGCTCAACGTCACACGTTTAGGGGATGCGGCTCCAACACTTAGCCTCGTTGTCACGTGCACACACCCACTCGAGCCGCTGTGACTCCCCACTCTCTCCTTATGTGATATGATCTCAATCCCCTTTAACTTACTAATCTTCCATCCTACCCTGTCCACAGCGGTTGTTCTTGGTTCTTTCTCTCTCTCTCTCTCTTCCTTTACTTTTTCCTGGGAAGCCTCACTAGGACAAGGGCAAACACCAGCAAATTGGAATACATTTACTGGACAAAGCACATACACAATACATACATACATATAATAATAATGAATCCTATACTCTATACTATTACAATCAGGTTGCACTCCAACACCATCAGAACTCTATCATCAGCTTATCAAGTGGTATCCTATCTCCTGGTTCACCACCTGATGCTATCAACCTCCTCAAGTAGATGAAGTCTACATACACTGTTCACAGTAGAATATATATATATATATATATATATATATATATATATATATATATATATATATATATATATATATATATATATATATATATATATGTCGTACCTAGTAGCCAGAACGCACTTCTGAGCCTAATATGCAAGACCAAATTTGCCTAATAAGCCAAGTTTTCCTGAATTAATATATTTTCTCTAATTTTTTTCTTATGAAATGATAAAGCTACCCATTTCATTATGTATGAGGTCAATTTTTTTTATTTGAGTTAAAATTAACGTAGATATATAACCGAACCTAACCAACCCTACCTAACCTAACCTAACCTATCTTTATAGGTGAGGTTAGGTTAGGTAGCCGAAAAAGTTAGGTTAGGTTAGGTTAGGTAGGTTAGGTAGCCGAAAGAGAATTAATTCATGAAAACTTGGCTTACTAGGCAAATTTGGCCTTGCATAGTAGGCTGAGAAGTGAGTTCTGGCTACTAGGTACGACATATATATATATATATTTATACTTGTACAAGGAAAATCAGCATGTGAATGCAATAACATATATCAGTATAAATATTCCTTGATACACAACAATGATCAATGGATCACCCTATTAGTCCTAGAACACATACCAGTAGGTAATCCAGCCTACGACTGTAACTCTAAACTTCAGTATAAAACACTCCCTGACATAAGAATGCAAACAATCACTCACCTCTCTCTGCGTCTTGCACACTAATGTCAACCAAACACTATCAACTCCCTACAGGTAATCCACCAGAACTTCCCTTCCTCCTCTGGTAGTTCACTACCCTGATATCTTCAGGTTTATCCGGGCTTAATTACCAGGATCCTCTGCAGCTCCTCCAGGCTGCTACCATGAAGTTTCTTTGAGCAACTACGGTGCTTCACCCTTCTGCTAGGTTCCTCCACAGCTCTCTGGGCTGCTACACCATGAAGTTCCCTCGAGCAACTATGGTGCTTCACCACCTCTACAGAAGCACGTGACACTCCTCTTCAGTGCTTCTCCTCACAGCTCGAGGTCCTTTCCTCCACTACCTTGGAGTCTCATCAACTACTCCCTTTGTGCTGGCTTCGAAGTTCTCAGCAACTTCTTCCCCAAAGACAAACCTGCAACCCATCGACACTCCAATAAAAATGTTTCTCCTTTAACACATAAACAAAAATAATCACACAATATGTTTGCCTCCAACCTCTATCTGTCCTCTACATACTGTGAGAGTGGACTCCTCCGTTGTGCGGGTCCATGCTCCACCTCGCCCGGCGGGCCTCCACACTCCTCCGCTGCCCCTCAGTCAGTTGGCTCCAAGCAGTCAAAGGGAGAGGATGAGCTGCTCGTCCCTCCAGCTGTCTCTCTCATCTCCGTCCTCTTATTTAGGCTTCCTGCCTTACCAAAACATTTCTAACTCATCAATAAACATTGCTACTGTCGCTGGGCACACGACCAACTACAAGCAATCACTATGAACTGGCTTAAATCGTGCTTACCACAGATTGTCTCGTCGAGGGCGCTCCTCCCTCTGACGGAGCCTGGTCAGGGCGATTCCACAGCCCACGACAATGTCTCTGGACGACTTAATAAACTCTCCTCGTCGTCCAGGACTTGCGATCACAGCATTCCCAGCTCGATTCTACAGCTGGTACGTCTGCACACTTCTCTTCTCTTGGAGATATATCACTAGGGGTTCCTTTCTCATGGGTGCTCAAACGAAGCGCGGCTTTCCCCTGCGATGTCTGGCGCTCAAGTGAGGTCAAAGCCCTCCAGAAGCGAGCCTCACACCTCCACCAAAATATCCACATCTCCTAACCAGTCATTTATCTGTTTTCTTCTTCACTGCCCATAATCTCAAATTGTTATTTAAATCCAACCAACTATTTTACATATGTGTTACCACCTCCATATTTCCTGGACCTTCCAGTTAGATCAGGCTTGCTGAATAACCATCAAGGTGGGGAGACTCGTTTCTCCTGCAAGCTGAGATCATAACACTCCCCTCCCCTTATTTTTGAGAGTTATTCCAGTGGCAAAGCTAGGGATAATACATCCGCCACCACACTGTCTCGTTCTTCAACCGATATACTCCCTTTAGAGTCTACAATTAGTTCGTTGCACCTTGCAACATCAGGCTCACAACTCGCCAGAAACATGATCTTCTCACAAACAACTTGACCTCTCTGGCACCTCTTGGCTAGGCTGTCCTTCCTGGACGCCTGCGCTCCATCGGTCCACTCTACTTATTGTTTTCACTCTCCGTTTCCTCGTCTTCCTCTCTTCACGTCCAGAGTCAGACATCTACTGTCTGTACCTCCTCTGTCGTCTTCACACTTCCATCTACTGCCATTAAACTTCCGTCTCCTGTCATCATACTTCACTCCCTCGTCTTCACCGACGATCCTCCCTTTCGTCTCCTCATTTATCCGAGACCTCATCCTGTTTGACTTCCATCGAGTCCTCGGTTTTCTTCTATTCATCCATGCTTGTATCATCATCCTCTTCCCACATCTCTCACCTCTATACAACTCCATTTCTTCTCCTTCAATTCTTCTTCATTCCCTAAAAGTTTCTTCGAGCACTGTACTACATCCAACAGCACTCGACTGTACATGTCGCTTTGCCTCTCCAAGAGTGCTCGTAAGCATCTCTCCACACATACTGTCTCTTCTCCTTTCATTTTCTCGGCTATCACTCTTCTTCACTATCTCTCCTCCACGTTTTCTGCGAAACATGTCAACTCCTGACATCTCAAACAACTTAACTCTACAATCCATATGCCTCTGTGCTCGTGGACCACTTGACGCTCTACTCCCGTCCTCAGTATGTCCACATCCTCCCTCACTTCTGCTCAGCACAGTTGCATTCACCTTCTGGCTCTTAATTTCGGTGGGCTGGGCTCTATTCAGGTCCGCTCTCTTCACATGATTCTTCTTCGGCTGGGCCATCTTCACTTTTGACCTCACGGAGACTTCATTTTCCTGGGCTGGACCTTCATCAAACAGCCACGCTATATCTACGTCGATATCTTTCACCGGCTGAGTCGACACTGTCTCACCTTCTCCAGTGTCTTCCTCGTCGGCCACCTCTGCCTTCATTACTACCGAGACAGGGTTCTCAATGGCTTGGCGGTCTCCTGACTCATCTCCTCGGATGTCAGTCAGGTTCACACTCTCAGGTGGGCTCCTCTGGCACATTCTCCGCTACGACTCTCGGCAACACCTTTGTCCCGCACAAGTCATTCCCCAGGATCACTTGGACTCCTGGAACAGGTATGTCGGGGCATACTCCCAACATCACCTCCGCCGACACATATTCCGACCTTAGCTGGACAGAACAAACGGGCATGTCACTCTCAGACAATAACCCGTATACTTTCATCTTACTCCTGCCAGCTAACTAACCGTCGATCATTCCCAATCAGGCTTCTCGTAATCAAGCTCTGATTAGCTCCGGTATCTCTTAAGATACCAACTTCTACTTCAGGTTGGCCTCCTATACTGATCCAACCTTTGCTCATGAACGTCCTATACCTCTCGTTCACTAAGTTCACCTTCTGTGGTTTGTCTTGGAACACCTTAGCATATTTAGTTCGGGGGTCACACATGGCCAGGGTCACAACTCTTTTACCCTGCCGACAATCTCGCATCACGTGACCCAATCCGTTACAATTGTAACACCTCACCTGGGAAAAGTCTCTCCTATATGTACCAGAGCGGCTCTGACTTTGCCCACTCGCATTAGAGTTCCTAGGGCCAGGCACACTACTCGTACTCTGTGGAGCTTTAGTGGACTCTTGATTTCCTGGATAACGATCAGTTTCTCATTTAGCTCCTCCATCTTCACTTTCAGACGAAGTGCGCGACCTGCTCTTCTGAGTTTTAGAGTACTCACGTTTATCCGCCCATTTATCAAAATTCTTCTCACCCCAGACTCCTCTGGGTCTTTCATAATTTCTTCCTCCCCAGACTCCACTGGATCTGCCATTTTTGCGTCTCACCTCGTTCTTCACTCTGTTCTCCCTCAAGCTCTTGTATGCTTCAGTAATCATATCCGCCCTATCTGCGGCATCTTTCACATTCTTTATCCCTGCTTCTTGGATCTTGAACTTCGTTTCGGGATGCATCATCTCCAAGAACTTCTCCATGACCATCAGTTGCTTCAGGTCAGCGTAAGATCCGACTCCAGCAGCCTCAATCCATTTCTGGAATCGTCTTTCCAGATCTCTTGCTGTCTCAGCAAAGGTACATGCTCCAATTTTGATCATCTCTCTGAAACGCTTCCTATAAGCTTCTGGGTTTAACTGAAACGAGCGCAATATGCTGCTCTTTACTGTGGTGTAATCCTGGCACTCTTCCAGTGACAATTGGGTGTATGCCTCCCTGGCTGCACCGGTCAATCTTAACTGGACCAGCTGGGCCCATTCCTCCTGTGGCCATTCCTTGATACTGGCTACCTTTTCAAAGTGCTCGAAAAAGCTCTCTGCCTCTTCGGGCACAAACAAGGGAATGTCCTTCTCCCTAACCCTAACATCTGGTGAGTGTAATACCTGGGTGGTGCTCTCTGGCAACCCATGTTCAATCCTTTGCTCAGCCAAGGTTCTATTCGCTTCTATCTGCATTTGTTTTGTTCTCTCTTTTTCTTTTTCGACCTGGGCTTTTTCTTTTTCGACCTGGGCTTTTTCTTTTTCTATTTCCAGTCTGGTTTTCTCTTTTTCCCTCTCGGCTTCATTTTTCATCTGGAGTTCTAATTTCATCTTTTCCAGCTGGAACTGTCTCTCCTTGTCCTCACGCTGCATCTGGATCTCTAACTGGAATCTCTCCAAGCTCCTATTTCGGCTACTCCTGCTACTGCGGCTACTCTTGCTGCTCCTACTCGATCCCTGGGATCTCACTTCATCCTGCCCATCATCCTCCTTTCCACTTTCAGCTCCTTCTTGGGCTCCTTGCTCTGTCGCTTCACTTCTAGCTCCCAACTGTCTCAGGATCTCATCCTTCATCCCAGCTACCTTAGATGCTTTCAAACTGATGCCACATTTTTCTGCTATTTGTTTTAATTGATCCCTCGTGCAACCTTCCAAGTCCTCAGGCTTGCCTGACTCCACAAACGCTTGCACCTTATCCATCTTGTCCGGTGAGTCTTCCCAAGAGAGACAATATACACCTGCGGTCACACAGTTTATTTCAGCAAGGGTGCACAAATCCACTCTTGGACAGGGTGTGGGTGTGTCAGTTCACTCTCCCGGACACAGGCCCCCAATTTATTATAGTGTGGGTTGGCAGTGTTGTCGTGTTGTTCCTCCTTTACGGACAACCCAACCCACAATTCGGTAGAGTGCTTATACCTCACTAGGAGATTACACTAGGCGCTTCTGGCTCTTGGAGAGGGGCTCAACGTCACACGTTTAGGGGATGCAGCTTCAACACTTAGCCTCGTTGTCACGTGCACACACCCACTCGAGCCGCTGTGACTCCCCACTCTCTCCTTATGTGATATGATCTCAATCCCCTTTAACTTACTAATCTTCCATCCTACCCTGTCCACAGCGGTGGTTCTTGGTTCTTTCTCTCTCTCTCTTCCTTTACTATTTCCTGGGAAGCCTCACTAGGACAAGGGAAAACACCAGCAAATTGGAATACATTTACTGGACAAAGCACATACAAAATACATACACACATATAATAATAATGAATCCTATACTCTATACTATTACAATCAGGTTGCACTCCAACACCATCAGAACAGAACAGAACTCTATCATCAGCTTATCAAGTGGTATCCTATCTCCTGGTTCACCACCTGATGCTATCAACCTCCTCAAGTAGATCAAGTCTACATACACTGTTGCACTATCAGCAGGAGAATATATATATATATATATATATATATATATATATATATATATATATATATATATATATATATATATATATATATATATTATTAAATATGACCGAAAAAGTAAGATTAATAATACTAACACGAATTTTCTCAATCTTTCGTACATTACGCTTCACTGTTGGAGGTAAATCAAAAATCACTTCTCCAAAATTCATTTTTATTTCTAGTCTGACGCGACACGGGCGCGTTTCGTAAAACTTATTACATTTTCAAAGACTTCACAAATACACAACTGATTAGAACTTACGTATCTCTGATTTTATATCTACATTTGAGTGAGGTGGGAGGGGTGATGTGGCATTAACACAAGACAGAACAAGAGGGGATATTAATAGGGTATTAAAAGTATCAACACAAGACAGAACAGAAACAATGGGTATTGAATAGAAGTGTTTGTAGAAAGCCTATTGGTCCATATTTCTTGATGCTTCTATATTGGAGCGGAGTCTTGAGGTGGGTAGAATATAGTTGTGCAATAATTGGCTGTTGATTGCTGGTGTTGACTTCTTGATGTGTAGTGCCTCGCAAACGTCAAGCCGCCTGCTATCGCTGTATCTATCGATGATTTCTGTGTTGTTTACTAGGATTTCTCTGGCGATGGTTTGGTTATGGGAAGAGATTATATGTTCCTTAATGGAGCCCTGTTGCTTATGCATCGTTAAACGCCTAGAAAGAGATGTTGTTGTCTTGCCTATATACTGGGTTTTTTTGAGCTTACAGTCCCCAAGTGGGCATTTGAAGGCATAGACGACGTTAGTCTCTTTTAAAGCGTTCTGTTTTGTGTCTGGAGAGTTTCTCATGAGTAGGCTGGCCGTTTTTCTGGTTTTATAGTAAATCGTCAGTTGTATCCTCTGATTTTTGTCTGTAGGGATAACGTTTCTATTAACAATATCTTTCATGACCCTTTCCTCCGTTTTATGAGCTGTGGAAAAGAAGTTCCTGTAAAATAGTCTAATAGGGGGTATAGGTGTTGTGTTAGTTGTCTCTTCAGAGGTTGCATGGCTTTTCACTTTCCTTCTTATGATGTCTTCGATGAAACCATTGGAGAAGCCTTTATTGACTAGGACCTGCCTTACCCTACAGAGTTCTTCGTCGACTTGCTTCCATTCTGAGCTGTGGCTGAGAGCACGGTCGACGTATGTGTTAACAACACTCCTCTTGTACCTGTCAGGGCAGTCGCTGTTGGCATTTAGGCACATTCCTATGTTTGTTTCCTTAGTGTAGACTGCAGTGTGGAAACCTCTGCCCTTTTCCATGACTGTTACATCTAGAAAAGGCAGCTTCCCATCCTTTTCCGTCTCGTAAGTGAAACGCAGCACGGAACTCTGCTCAAATGCCTCCTTCAGCTCCTGCAGATGTCTGACATCAGGTACCTGTGTAAAAATGTCGTCAACATACCTGCAGTATATGGCCGGTTTCAAGTTCATGTCGACTAAGACTTTTTGCTCGATGGTACCCATGTAGAAGTTTGCAAACAGGACACCTAGGGGAGAACCCATGGCGACCCCATCTACTTGCTTATACATGTGCCCATCCGGGCTCAAGAAGGGTGCCTCTTTAGTACAAGCTTGGAGTAGTTTCCTCAGAATACTTTCTGGCATGTCAAGAGGAGTACAGGCTGGATCACGATACACTCTGTCGGCTATCATTCCGATTGTCTCGTCCACAGGTACGTTGGTAAACAGCGATTCTACGTCCAACGAGGCTCTTATCCCTGTGGCCCGTGTGCCCCGCAGTAAGTCCACAAATTCCTTTGGGGACTTCAGGCTGAAGGCGCAAGGAACATAAGGAGTCAGCAGGCCGTTGAGTCGCTTCGCCAGTCTGTACGTGGGTGTGGGTATCTGGCTAATG